>NW_026943821.1:7719607-8020321 GCF_035594765.1 Anolis carolinensis | reverse complement strand
TGGTGCTTATCTCACTTTTTAAGCTGAAGAGCTGTCATTGTCTGTAGACACCTCCAGGGCCATTTGCCAGCGTGACTGCATTGAGCATCGTTACCTTCCCAACGAAGCAGTACCTATTGATCTACTCACATTTCCATGTTTCCGAACTGCTAGGTTGGCAGAAGCTGGAGCTAACAGCAGGAGCTCACCCCATTCCCCAGATTTGAACCACTGACCATTTGATCAGCAAGTTCAGCAGCTCAGTGGTTTAACCCACTGCGCCTCCGGGGTCTTAAGTGTATACGTTGTAAAAGAATTGAGGACACAACAACAATGTGCGAATTAGAACAGCAGGGAAATTTTTATTAGGGGACTAGCTGTGCCCGGCCACGCGTTGCTGTGGCAAAGCATGGTGGTATAGGAAATAAAGTATTGAGGAATTGGTGATAGTTAAGGTAAAGGGTAAAGGTCCAGTCGTGTCTGACTCTGGGGGTTGGTGCTCATCTCCATTTCTAAGCCGAAGAGCCGGCGTTGTCTGTACACACCTCCAAGGTCATGTGGCATAACTGTATGGAGCGCTGGTACCTTCCCGCCGGAGCAGTACCTATTCATGTACTCTCATTTGCATGTTTTTGAACTTTAGGGTTGACAGAAGCTGGGGCTAACCGTGGGGGCTCTCTCCGCTCCCCCAATTCCAGCCTGCGACCTTTCGGTCCAGAAGTTCAGCAGCTCAGCGCTGATTATAATATAAGATTATAAATGAGTTATATAGCTGTGTAGAAGGGCCTTGAGTCTACACTGCCATATAATCCAGTTCAAATCAGATAATCTGTATTTTATAGGCAGTGTGGAAGAGGCCTAGGTGAGGCCTAACTCTGCCTGTCCCCTGGGCTGAGTGGGTTGCTAGGATACCAAGTGGGCGGAGCTTAGCTTTCTAACTGGCAGGAATGGATAAAAACAATTATTTCTCTCCTTCTAATTAGGACTTTATTTTTCTTTTCTTTTTGTTGTATGAATGCATAACTGAGACCTGGTTGGACGAGGCTGGGGGAGTTAACCTTACCCAGCTTTGTCCACCAGGATATACCATGCAGCACCAACCAAGATCTGGAGGGAGGGGAGGAGGGTTTGCAGTGGTCTACAAGGAGTCCATCACTCTGACCTGGTGCCCCATCCCGCAGTCTACCTTGTTTGAGTGTGCTCATCTGAGGGTAGGGAGCCGGGACAGTTTAGGGATTCTGCTAGTGTACCGACCACCCCGCTGCACTACAGTCTCCCTGCCTGAGCTAGCTGGGGTGGTCTCAGGCCTGGCTTTGGAGTCCCAACGGCTCATTGTGCTGGGGGACTTCAATATCCATGCCGAGGCCACTCCCTCCGGTGCGGCTCAGGACTTCATGGCCGCCATGGCAACCATGGGGCTGTCCCAATTAGTATCTGGCCCTACCTACAGAGCGGGGCACACACTTGACTTGGTTTTCTGCCAGGGATGGAAGGAAGGTGGCGGTGTGGAGGAGCTCACCATCGCTCCGTTGCCATGGACCGACCATCACCTGATCAGGTTTAGACTCATTGCACCCCCCAACCTCCGCAGGGGTGGAGGACCTAAAATGGTCCGCCCCAGGAGGCTTATGGATCCGGATGGATTCCTGACGGCTCTTGGGGAATTCCCCGCCACCTCAGCTGGTGATTCTGTCGATGCTCTGGTCACCCTCTGGAACAAGGAGGCGGCTAGGGCAATAGACACAATTGCTCCAGAACGTCCCCTCTCGAGTACCCGAGCTAAACCATCTCCTTGGTTTACTGAGGAGTTGGCAGCGATGAAGCGAAAGAAGAGGGAACTAGAGGGCCGAGTGGGCCAAACCGAACACGGCTGTGTTCCTATCTTAGGGCATATGCCACGGCAATAGATGCTGCAAAGAACGTTTTCTTTGCAGCTAATATTGCGTTGGCAAAGAACCGTCCGGCGGAGCTGTTCTGAGTTGTCAGAGGTTTGTTATATCCCGTCCTTCAAGACGGGATACCTGACAACTCAGCAGCCCGCTGTGAAGCATTTGCTCGGTTCTTTGTGGACAAAGTCGCTTTGATCCGTTCTGGCTTTGACACCATATTAACGGCAGTCTCCGAAGATGTAACACGAGCACCTGCTTGTCCTATTTTGATGGATTCATTTCAATTGGTTCAGCCTGAGGACGTGGACAAATTGCTTGGAGAGGTGAGGGCTACCACATGCATCCTAGACCCCTGCCCATCCTGGCTGGTGAGAGAAGCCAGAGGGGGATTGGCCGAGTGGGTGAAGGTGGTGGTGAATGCCTCCCTGCGGGAAGGCATATTTCCAGCGAGCCTGAAATTAGCTGTGATCAAACCGCTGTTGAAGAAGCCATCACTAGACCCCACTCAATTGGAGAACTTTCAGCCTATTTCCAATCTCCCCTTTTTGGGCAAGGTCATGGGACGTGTGGTGGCTGCACATTCCAGGCATTCTTGGTAGATACCGATTTTCTGGATCCGGCACAGTCTGGCTTCAGGCCGGGGCATGGTACCTAGACAGCCTTGGTCACCTTAGTCGATGATCTACGCCGGGAACTGGATCGGGGGAGTGTGTCCCTGCTGGTTCTGCTGGACCTCTCAGCGGCCTTCGATACCGTCGATCATGGTATCCTTCTGGGACGCCTCGCTGGGATGGGTCTCGGAGGTACTGTTCTGCAGTGGCTCCGGTCCTTCCTGGAGGGTCATTCCCAGATGGTGTCATTGGGGGACGCACGCTCGGCCCCACAACCATTGACTTGTGGGGTCCCGCAGGGTTCAGTACTGTCCCCCATGTTGTTCAACATCTACATGAAGCCACTGGGAGAGATCATCCGGAGTTTCGGGGTGAGGTGTCATCTGTACGCAGATGATGTCCAGCTCTGTCACTCCTTCCCACCTGTCACTAAGGAGGCTGTCCAGGTCCTGAACCGGTGTCTGGCCGCTGTATCGGACTGGATGAGGGTGAACAGATTGAAACTGAATCCAGACAAGACAGAGGTCCTCCTGGTCAGTCGTAGGGCCGAACAGGGAATAGGGTTACAGCCTGTGCTGGACGGGGTCGCACTCCCCCTGAAGACACAGGTTCACAGTCTGGGGCTGATCCTGGACTCATCATGGAGCCTGGAACCCCAAGTCTCAGCGGTGGCCAGGGGAGCCTTCGCACAACTAAGACTTGTGCGCCAGCTGCGTTCCTTGGGAGGTCTGACTTGGCCACGGTGGTCTACGCTCTGGTTACAGCTCGTTTGGACTACTGCAACGCTCTCTACGTGGGGTTGCCTTTGAAGACGGCCCGGAAGCTCCAACTAGTACAACGGGCGGCAGCCAGATTAATAACTGGGGCAGCTTACAGGGAGCATACCACCCCTTTGTTAAGCCAGCTCCACTGGCTGCCGATATGCTACCGAGCCCAATTCAAAGTGCTGGTCTTGACCTATAAAGCCCTAAACGGTTCTGGCCCAATCTACTTGTCCGAACGTATCTCCTCCTATGAGCCAGGAAGATCCCTAAGGTCATCTGGTGAGGCCCTGCTCTCGGTCCCGCCTGCCTCACAGGCACGGCTGGTGGGGACGAGGGACAGGGCCTTCTTGGTGGTGGCTCCCCGGCTGTGGAACACCCTCCCCAGAGAAATATGGCACGCCCCAACCCTTCTGAGTTTTAGAAAACATGGCTATGTGCCCAGGCTTTCAAAGATTAAATGATAAAAGACGACCCCGGACTGATTTACGGCTACAGCACGAGGATTTTGGAGGAATGGATTTTAATCATATGTTTTATATTTTTATATTGTTTTAATTGTTTTATTGGATTTTCATTGCTGTTTTAATTATGTGCAGGCATTGAATTGTTGCCAATTTGTACGCCGCCCTGAGTCCCTTCGGGTGAGAAGGGCGGGATATAAATGTTGTAAATAAATAAATTAAATAAAATGAACGTAGAGGCATGGATGAGGGGTTGTGCTGCCAAATTTAGTGTTTCTGGGATGTGTAGTTTTGTTGTTTTTTCCTAGGCCGAAATTTCATTACCATTTTATATATATACTAGCTGTGCCCGGCCACGTGTTGCTGTGGCGAAGTATGGTGGTATGGGAAATAAAGTACTGAAGTATTGGTGGTAGTTAAGGTAAAGGATAAAGGTTTTCCCCTGACGGAGCTTAGCCTTCTAACTGGCAGCAATTGGATAAAAACAATTATTCATCTCCCTCTAATTAGGATTTTATATTTCTTTTCTTTTTGTTGTATGAACGTAGAGGCATGGATGAGAGATTGTGCTGCCAAGTTTAGTGTTTCTGGGATGTGTAGTTTTGTTGTTTTGTCCTAGGCCGAAATTTCATTACCCTTTTATATATATAGATAGATAGATTTTTATAGCGGTGGGTGGGGGGGGGGGGTGCAATATCTTCATTTTTGTCTCCCTGTCCTATAGCTAAGACATTTTGCATGTTAACAGAAAACAGACAGAAGGGAAGTTAGGACGGGAGAAGAAGCCGTTGCTTCAAAGCCAGGCTAAATGGAAGGCATGAGCTGGAACTGTGCCTTTCTCCTCTTGGAGATTTATATCCCAAGAGACCATGGCTTTGACCATAGAAAAGATGGCGCTTTGGCTCTGGCAGAACAAACTGGGAGGGGAAGGGAGGACGAAACGTGCACGAAACCCCTTTTAAGGCCAGGCAGCGTCTGGGAGAGGCCCCTTCCCCGGTTCACCCAGCTCCCGCTGTGACAGTTCCCCCACCCCATGATGGATGGGAACTCTCTATGCTCTCTCCAGGTGGAACGTGGGCTGCTCATAGATGATAAGAAGCTACCCATAAATCTTAAATAGAAGGGAACCAGAACTCTGGGAGGAGGATGGGGGAGAGAAAGAGGGAGGCAGGGAGGCAGCCAACACAGGAGACAGAGCCTCCAGTCTCTGGCTTTGCTGCCGACCAGCAACTTTCCACACTCTGGGCCCTGAGGGATGTTTTGGACTGCAGTATCCATCACTTCTGACCCTAGGCTGGCTGGAGATGATAGGAAAGCACTAGAATGCCTTCATGTATAGATAGGTTGAGCATCCTGTCAGAGTATTAGCAGCGCAGCCGTAGTTGGATGGAATCAGTGGAGCGCAGAATGAAGAGACACTCAGAGAGGTTGGTAAAACTATTTACAAAGTTTTACTGAAACAACACAAACAGACGAACAGACGACAGATGAACACAGGACTTGACTCAAGGCCGGGGCCCCCAAAGTTTTTAAACAGGGGGCCAGTTCACGATCCTTCGGACCGTTGGGGGGCCGGACTATAGTTGGCCACCGAGCAATAATAACAACAACAACAACAACAACAACAACAACAACAACAACAAAGAGAGTTGAAAGAGACCCTTTGGGCCATTGAGTCCATTCCCCTTCTGTCTTTGTGCACCGAAAGCACAAGCAAAGCACCCCTGACAGATGGTCACCCAGCCTCAATGTCAATAATAATAATAATAATAATAATAATAATAATAATAATAATAATGAGGGTTGGAAGAGACCCCTTGGGCCATTTCTCCCAACCCCCTTCTGCCTTTGTGCACCAAAAGCACAAGCAAAGCACCCCTGACAGATGGCCACCCAGCCTCAATGTCAATAATAATAATAATAATAATAATAATAATAATAATAATAATAATAATAAAGAGGGTTGGAAGAGACCCCTTGGGCCATTTCTCCCAACCCCCTTCTGCCTTTGTGCACCAAAAGCACAAGCAAAGCACCCCTGACAGATGGCCACCCAGCCTCAATGTCAATAATAATAATAATAATAATAATAATAATAATAATAATAATAATAATAAAGAGGGTTGGAAGAGACCCCTTGGACCATTTAGTCCAACCCCCTTCTGCCTTTGTGCACCAAAAGCACAAGCAAAGCACCCCTGACAGATGGTCACCCAGCCTCAAACAAGAAAACTCATGACCATTCATCATTCACTGCACCCTCGCAGTGATGTTGACCGGCTGTATCTGCCTCGAAGATCAGGGGGCAGAGGACTCTTACAAGTAAAACAAGCAGTCAAAGAAGAAGAACATGCCCTGGCAGAATATGTCAAGCAAAGTGAAGAACCTGCTTTGATTGAAGTCAAAAATCAGAAACTCCTCAAAGCACAGCAGACAAAAAACCAGTACAAGAAAACCGCACTACAAACTAGAGCTGACAGCTGGCACAACAAAACACTGCATGGAAAGTTCCTTGACAAAATTGAAGGAAAAGCTGATAAAGAGAAGACCTGGCTCTGGCTCACGAATGGGACCCTGAAGAAGGAGACAGAAGGCCTGATCCTTGCAGCCCAGGAGCAAGCCATCAGAACAAAGGCAATTAAGGCCAAGATTGAAAAATCAGCTGATGACCCAAAGTGCAGACTGTGCAAGGAAACCGATGAAACCATTGATCATATCCTCAGCTGCTGTAAGAAAATTGCACAGACAGACTACAAACAGAGGCACAACTATGTGGCCCAAATGATTCATTGGAACCTATGCCTCAAGTATCACCTCCCTGCAGTTAAGAACTGGTGGGATCACAAACCTGCAAAGGTTGTGGAAAATGAACACGCAAAGATACTGTGGGACTTCCGAATCCAGACTGACAAAGTTCTGGAACACAACACACCAGACATCACAGTTGTGGAAAAGAACAAGGTTTGGATCATTGATGTTGCCATCCCAGGTGACAGTCGCATTGAAGAAAAACAACAGGAAAAACTCAGCCGCTATCAGGACCTCAAGATTGAACTTCAAAGACTCTGGCAGAAACCAGTGCAGGTGGTCCCGGTGGTGATGGGCACACTGGGTGCCGTGCCAAAAGATCTCAGCCGGCATTTGGAAACAATAGACATAGACATTGACAAAATTACGATCTGCCAACTGCAAAAGGCCACCTTACTGGGATCTGCACGCATCATCCGAAAATACATCACACAGTCCTAGACACTTGGGAAGTGTTCGACTTGTGATTTTGTGAAACGAAATCCAGCATATCTATCTTGTTTGCTGTGTCATACAACGTCGTTGTGTCAATAATAATAATAATAATAATAATAATAATGAGGGTTGGAAGAGACCCCTTGGGCCATTTCGCCCAACCCCCTTCTGCCTTTGTGCACCAAAAGCACAAGCAAAGCACCCCTGACAGATGGTCACCCAGCCTCAATGTCAATAATAATAATAATAATAATAATAAGGGTTGTAAGAGAAGAAGAGACCCCTTGGGTCATTTAGCCCAACCCCTTTCTGCCCTTGTGCTGTGGGGGCCGGATAGATGGCTTCGATGGGCCGCATCCGGCCCCCGGGCCTTAGTTTGGTGACCCTGGTCTAGATAGATAGATATTAATATAGATATAGGCCTTTTAAATATGCACACACACACAGATGTCTAGATAGATGTAAAAAAAGATAAATGGGACTTGCACATATTGCAGGAGAGAAACGTACAGAGGATTTGCAAATTTTTCAGGGGGGAAATGCAAATGTGAAATTAGTATATATAATTATAGAGCTATATCTAGCTCTGCACTGATTATATAGGCATTGAATGTTTGCCTGCTACTGTGTTGGAAGCCGGACTGAGTCCCCATGGGGAGACAGATAGAGCAGGATACAAAGGAAGTTGTTGTTGTTATTGTTGTTGATGATGATAATTATGATTATTATAAAGTTATTGTTGATACCATATTGTTTTTGTTGACCCTACTTATGCACTTACAGAGTTAGCTTACTATTTTTCTTTGAAATACAGTAAATACTCAAAAAACATTTATCCCACTTATGCCTCAGTTAATGTAATTTTATTGGTATCTAATATTTTTATTTTGAAATTTACCAGTAGCTGTTGCATTTCCCACCCTCGGCTTATACTCGAGTCAATAAGTTTTCCCAGTTTTTTGTAAAATTAGGTGCCTCGGCTTATATTCGGGTCGGCTTATACTCGAGTATATACGGTATATACATTAACAAATAAGTAGTGAGGTGCATGGGAGGTTGCTATTTCCAACACAGAGAAGGAGACTACTCACAGGCAGTATCTTCCTCCTCTGAACAGCTCTCGCTATCAGGAAATTCTTACTCATTCCCTGCAATTTGAATGCATTTCTCCATGTCCTTGTCTCCAGGACAGCAGAACACAAACTTGCCCCCTCTACAATATGACATCCTTTCAAATATTTAAGTTTGGTGATGATGTCCCCTCTCATCCTTTCTCTCATTTCTCCTTCCATCCTGGGATCGCCACTGGGAAACACATAGTACAAAATTCATAGGTCTTATGTACCTTGGATTTAAAGTTGCAAGCCATGAATGGAAGGGCTCCATACAAATACAACTAAAGAACACTTGCTTTTCCTTCTTTGGAGGCTTTTAAGCAGAGGCTGGATGGCCATCTGTCGGGGGTGCTTTGAATGAGATTTCCTGCTTCTTAGTGGGGGGTTGGACTGGATGGCCCATGAGGTCTCTTCCAACTCTACTATTCTATGATTCTATGATTCTAAAATATTCATATTTTTGTCACTTTATACAAATCACTTGCTTGCAGGACTTTGCTGCATTTGTTGTGAGGCCCAGGATTGAGATCCGCTGCTGAATCCCACCACCGACGCTGGAGTAAGACCTTCCTTAGCCCAACCTAAAAAAGGTATGAAAGCTTTCAAGACCATCAAATCTCTTTGGGTGTATCACAGAATGTAAAGTCTCTTTGGGTGCATCTAGGAAAAATGAATGCAGTTTAATACCACTTTAACTTTTAACTCCCAGAACAGAATTATGGAAGCCTGGAGCCTTGGCTGTGTCCACTTCCAAAATGATATTGACCATCTAGTTCCCAACCAGGGACCACTCTCCAGCATTAGTACCAAAAGGGTTACGAATCAGTTTTTGGTCAACTTTAGATTGAGTTTGGTTATTTGGGGTGCTGATTCAGAAAACTACATTGGATAGACCACATCAGCTCTAGTTTCTGATACAGAACATATGCCTTTCAGTAGTCGCCATCTGCTCGGCCACAAAAAAACCCAAAAAACCAGATTTAATATTCTAGAGCTGACGTGGTCTATCCAATGCAATTTTCTGAATCAGCACCCCAAATAATCCCAGGAACAGGCCTAAAAATTAAGACACCAAGGCGCCTCCACTTCCAGGCGCCACATGGAATGGATCCCGTGGGTAGGAAGCCTCTTCCCTCCCAACATCCCTGTTGCCTTGACACTATAAGAGGGTTTCGCAAGACCAGTCACTCTCATTGCAATAGTGTAGTAACGGTGAGGATGCGGACCATATTTTAGTTCTTGGGGACCACTGGTGGTCCATGGACCACAAGTTGGGAACCACTGATGTAAGACATGTCCAGAGGACAGTGATCAAGATGGCAAAAGTTCTGGAAACCAAGCTTTATGAGGAATAACTTATGGACTTGGGTACATTCGGTTTCGAGAAGAGAAGAATAAGAGGAGACATGACATCCATCTTTAAACATATGAAGGACTATCAGGTAGAAAATGGGTCTAGTGCAATGATGGGCAACCTTTTGCGCTTGGTGTGTCAAAATTCACCAAAAAACCTAGCATGACTTGGGTGGTGTGTCACTTCGAGAAAAAAACCTCATATTTTGCAATATGTATAGTTTAAATAACAAAAAATATATAATTTGTAATATATAACTGTATTTAATAAATCAAAAACTATTTACTACCATTATTTCCATGTACAACAATCTATAGTACCTCTTGCAGTTTCCACGCAGATTTCTCTCTATTCTAGTTTCAATGTAATCATGAAAAATGGATAATATAATAATAATATAATAGTAATAATATTATAATATACCACAATAATGATAGAATAATAATAGAATGATATAATAATTATCTCTCTCTCTCTCTCTCTCTCTCTCTCTCTCTCTCTCTCTATATATATATATATATATATATATATATATATATATATACTAGCTGTGCCCAGCCACGCGTTGCTGTGGCAAAGTATGGTGGTATGGGAAATCAGATAATCTGTATTTTATAGGTAGTGTGGAAGAGGCCTAAGTGAGGCCTAGCTCTGCCTGTTCCCTGGGCTGAGTTGGTTGCTAGGAGACCAAGTGGGCGGAGCTTAGCCTTTTAACTGGCAGCAATTGGATAAAAACAATTATTCCTCTCCCTCTAATTTGGACTTTATTTTAATTTTATTTTTGTTGTATGAACGTAAAGGCATGGATGAGGGGTTGTGCTGCCAAGTTTAGTGTTTCTGGGATGTGTAGTTTTGTTGTTTTGTCATAGGCCAAAATTTCATTACCCTTTTATATATATATAGATATATATAGATATATAAATGTAATGTGCATAATTCCCATGGAGTAAACAACAAAACCACTGGGCCAAATCACACCAATTTTGGCCACAAAAGACATAGTCATCCAATCAATCTGCATGCGGCAGCGTGTCAACAAAAATGGCTAGTCGTGTCAGTGCTGACACACGTCATAGGTTGGCCATCACTGGTCTAGTGGTTGAGAACTTGTCTTACACTCTACAAGCCTTTGGGGCAGTGCAACAAGGCAATGATAGGAAACTACTCCACTGACCGGAGCCAGAATGGTGTCCTGAGTTTGTCTAAATAGCTGATTTTATAGCAGATATAATATAACTGATTTTAATGTTTGTGCAAATTTTAATTATTTTATGTCCCGGCATGGAGTGCTTGCCGTATATTTGTTGTGTCCCCTGAGTCCCCTTCAGGGTGAGAAGGGGGGAATAGAAATGTTTTACATGAATGAATAAATAAATAATCCACCTTAATCGGGAGCTTTCAAGATGTGTTAGGCTAAAGCTCCCCCAAATCCCACAGTTAGCTGGAAGTTGGAGTCCAACACATCTGGAAACAACTCCAAGTTGAGAGTTCTCTGGGGACTCACAGATTCAAACTAGAAGAAAAGCGATGCCACCTTAATATTTGGAAGAATGACTCTTGTGTAAGGGTTCCTGCCTTGGAAAGTGTTGGACTCTCCATCTTTGGAGGTCTTCAAACAGAGGATGGATGAGCTTCATCCAGGAAGGTCTTAATTGTGTCTTACTGTATGGTAGGGGGTTAAACTAAATATTTCTTATGACCCTCAATCAGAGGCGGTTCAACCGCTAGGCGAACCAGGCACTTGCCTGTGGCACCAGTCTGTTGGGGGCGCAGTTGAGGTGTTCTCTGGGTTCACGCACCCCCCGCCTCCTCTTGGCTTCGGTCTCTGGGCTCACTCGGCATCCAAGGCCTGCACCCGGCCTTCGGGGCCAGGCCCACACCTATGGCAGGCATCCCCAGAGGTTGTGAGATCTGTTGGAAGCTAGGTAAGTGGGGTTTATCTATCTGTGGAAAGTCCAGAGTGGGAGAAAGAGCTCTTGTCTGTTTGAGACTAGAGTGAATGTTGCAATTGGCCAGCTTGATTAGCATTCAAAGCCTGGCTGCTTCCTCCCTGGGGGCATCCTTGGTTGGGAGGTATTAGCTGGCCCTGATTGTTTCCTGTCTGGAATTCCCCTGTTTTCAGAGTGTTGTTCTTTATTTAGGCTTTTTCTTAATCCCTCCTTATTATCCAACATTTTCGTTTATTGGTTTGGGGGGGGCAAAATTCTGTTCACCTACACTTGAAAATCGCTTTGGGCCTGCCCTGCCCTCAATCTAAAATTCTATTATGAACCTTCCATCTTTGGACACTGGACAACACACATTTTGGTGCCTCAAATGTTCATCCTGTTTATGGGCATATTTGACCTGCAGATTCCAAAAATAGTACTAGATTTCTCCAATCAGCTCTAGTTTTTGAGATAAAGAACCTATACCATCTACTCGTCGCCATCTGCTCGCCCATAGAAAATCACAATAACCATACTGGAGAAACTAGAGCTGATGCAGTCTATCCAATGTAATTTTCTGAATCAGTGCCCCAAATAACCCCAGGAACAGGCCTAAAAACCAAGACACCAAAGAACATTTTGTTTTTGATCGGGCTGTGTTTGATACTTGGAATGATCGATAGCAATCCATCAGTTATGAGAAAGAATCAGAAAAGCGAGAGAGAGAGAAGTCTTGTGCTTGCTGGAGCCAACCCCCCACTCTTTTCTCTGACTTTTTTTTTTAAACAAAACAAATCTAGTGAAATTTCTACAGGCCATAAATCTGGCTAAGATTGAACTGCACTCGGCACCCATCAGCCGTAGCCATCCATCTTGCCAATGAAGTTTCATTCCGAAGGAAGAATGAATCGCGCGGTGAGGGTACCTAGTAATTAAATTCTGTTCGCCACCCGTTCCAGCCCAGGCTGGTCAATGGAGAAAACATTTGTCTTTGGGAAAAGCTGCCACCCTTTTCCAAACTCCAAATCAAGACTCCAGGACGCTATTTCCCATCGTATGGATTAAAGCCATTGATTACTGTCTGGGCCCATTTATCATGGGAAATAGCTTTATATTGCAAAGTTTAGAGCTCTAATTTGTCATCCACCCATCCCCGGCGCTAATCATATTTTTATTCAGATTTAATTTGTTTTCTCTTTGCTTGCTCTCTCTCAACAATCGCCCCCTCCGACACCCACTCCGCTCAACATCCCCACCCCCACCCCAGCTAAATTTCGGCTTTTGTGCATGCGAATTTCATAAGAAAATCAGGTATTTATGGCCAGATGAAATAGAGAAACGTTATGTGTAGGTGGGAAGGATTTTGGGAAGATGGGAGGTGTAGGAATCAGCAACAGTACCGAGCACATCTACACTGCCGTATAATGCTGTTTAATTGCATTGTAAGAGCCTACATCACCATATAATGTAGTTCAATTCAATTAGACTGCATTATATGGCAATGTAGATAGGGCCTCACTCGACTTATAGGGTTGCCAACTTTTTCTCCCCCACTGTGTTCTGTCTATAATAATATACTTTATTTATATTGCGCTCTATCTCCCTGAGGGGACTCAGGGCAGATTACAGAACACACATACGGCAAGCATTCAATGCTGTTTTAACAATTAACAAGGACAGACAATATACAAACAGAGGTAAAGGCATTTCCCATCTTATTTCTGGCATCTTGGAGGCTGTGCTCAACTTCGGCCATGGGCGGAGGGGATGCTATTGCTCCATCTTCCATGCTGAGGAGCTTTTCTTGTCCTTAGACGTCCTCCTGATCAATGTCCTTAAGGGTGCCTTTTATTACCTCTCTGCTAAAAGCAGTACCTATTTATCTACTCGCATTTCTGCTTTCAATCTGCTAGGTAGGCAGGTAAGCTGGGGCTGATGGCGGGTGCTCACCCTGACCCTGGCTATAATCTACTTGACCTACAGATCTTTTTACTGGCAATGTTGGTTGCTAAATACCATATTTCTTTGGCTGTAAGACGCCTTCCATTGTAACACCTACAGTGATTTTAGATAGCAAAATATAGATAGCTAGCTACCCTGTTTCCCCGAAAATAAGACAGCGTCTTATATTAATTTTTGCTCCCAAAGATGCGCTCGGTCTTATTTTCAGGAGATGTCTTATTCTTCCATTTTATTGTTCAACAAATTTTTTTTAACATTTATTATATACTGTACAGTAGTTGTTATCATAAACCAGCATAACCAAACTATGAATCCTATCAAGAATTTCTTGTTATTACCATTATTTCTATGTACAACAATCTATGGTACATAAATTTAACGATCCTCCATGCTCTGTTCTGTTTGGCGGGCATGCTTCCAAACAAAAACTTTGCTAGGTCTTACTTTTGAGCGAGGCCTTATATTTAGCAATCCAGCAAAACTTCTACTAGGTCTTATTTTCTGGGGATGTCTTATTTTCAGGAAAACAGGGTCGATAGATGAGAGAGAGAGAGAGAGAGAGAGAGAGAGAAAGTGATATGTCTTTTTCCACCCCTGTTGTTAATACTGAAAATACGGTATTGAGAAGTGTTTATTATGGGGAAAAGTGTGTCTCAGAGCCCTTCTACACAGCCCTATATCCCAGAATCTAATCCCAGATTATCTGATTTAAACTGGATTATATGAGTCTTCATTGCTAGATAATCTGGGATAAGAAGATAATCTGGGATCAGATCCTGGGATATAGGGCAGTGTGGCAGGGACCCCAGGCTGGATTTACACTGCCACATAAAATCCAGAATATCTTCTTTGTACTGGATTATATGGTTATGTTGACTCATATAATCCAGTTCAAAGATCGCTTCTTTGAACTGGATTATATGAGTCTACACTACCATATAATCCAGTTCAAAGAAGATATTCTGGATTTTATGTGGCAGTATAGATGAGGCCTTAGAATCTAAGAAATACAGTATCAATGTAAAAAATACAGGCGCAAGCATAGATGACTTTCTCATCCGTTTGAAAAATATACAGGACACGTACATCTCCTCCCACATGGAGATTTTCCTAAGGAATGTCTAAATTCCTGCCCCCTGAGCCAGAACTCCACAAATTATGGCTGGGATTAATAGCAAAACATGAGTTCCAATAGTAAGCAAGAATTTACTACCAGTATAAGTGATCACAAGGAGTGCTTTCCCCTTTTCGCCCAGCCAATGACCTTTCCGTGTATTTTAAGAGAGGATTAATGTCACATATGCTACCCTTTTTCTGAAAATTAAATATTATCACCACTCCTTCCTTGGAAGGCTCCGCGATCTGTTCCTCATGTTGTAGTGACTCCCAACCATAAAATTATTTTTGTTGCTACTTCATAACTGTAAGTTTGCTACTGTTAGGAATCGTAATGTAAATATCTGATTTGCAGGATGTATTTTCATTCACTGGAGCAAATTTGGCACAAATACCAGATATGACCAAATTTGAATATAGGTGGGGCTGGGTGGGATTAATTTTGTCATTTGGCAGTTGTAGTTGCTGGGATTTATAGTTCACTTACAATCAAAGAGCATTTTGAACTCCACCAATGATGGACTTGAACACAGAACTCCCATGACCAACAGGAAATACTGGAAGGGTTTGGTGCAGGGGTCCCCAAACTAAGGCCCAGGGGTCGGATGCAGCCCTCCAAGGTCATTTACCTGGCCCCCGCCCTCAGTTTTATAATATATTTTTATATCATTTTAAATAATATAATATATTATATATACATATAATATTGATAAAATATTATGTTATACAATATAATATTAATAATACCATATAATAATATTAATTATATGATATATATTACATATAATATTATAGTATAGTAGTATAGTTCAATATAGTAATATATAATGCTAATATTGTGCTATGCTACTAATATAATATATTGTATGTACATACAGCTGCTCTGAGTCCCCTTCGGGGACCCGCCCCTTTCAGGAGCGGCTGAAAGAGCTGGGCATGTTTAGCCTGCAGAAGAGGAGGCTGAGAGGAGCTATGATGAGGGCCGTGTGTCAAGATGTGAGGGGAAGTCATAGGGAGGAGGATGCAAGCTTGTTTTCTGCTGCCTTGAAGACTAGGATGCAAAACAATGGCCTCAAACTCACAGGAGATTCCACCTGAACTTTAGGAAGAACTTCTTCATTGTGAGAGCTGTTCAGCAGTGGAACTCTCAGCCCCAGAGTGTGATGGGGATTCCTTCTTTGGAGGCCTTTAAACAGAGGCTGGGTGGCCATCTGTTGGGGGTGCTTTGAATGCGATTTTCCTGCTTCTTGGAAGAATGGGGTTGGATTGGATGGCCCACGAGGTCTCTTCCAACTCTAGGATTTTATGATTCTAATCTCCTTTTTCCAGAGAATGGGAGCAGACATTCAGTGAGAAGGATCTCTCCTCACCAGATGGACCTGGGATGGAGACAGGAGCAAGAGGAAGTCCTATTTTGAGGATGTGAATACTCTGGAACAGGGGTCCCCAAACTAAGGCCGGGGGGCCACATGTGGCCCATTGAAGCCATCTATCCGGCCCCCGTGACAGTGGCTCCCTCCTCCTCTGCCTTTCCTGCCTCCTCCCTTACCTGTTGTGCGCCTTCTAAAGCTTTGCTTGTTCATAATGGTATTTTAATTATTATTTAATTAATAATTTACTAAGCGGTGCTTTGCCAGTCCTTTTCATGCACAAAGGCAAAAGAGGGTTGGACTAAATGGCACAAGGGGTCTTTTCCAATCCTCTTTATTATTATCATTATTATTATTATTATTATTGTCACAAAGACACAGTATATCAGCAAACGAGATACACACACACACACACACACACACACACACACACACACAAGCTGGATTTCGTATCACAAAATCACAAGTTGAACACTTCCCCGGCATTTAGGACTGTGTGATATATGATGATGATGATGATGATGATGATGATGATGATGATGGTGAACAACATTGAGGCTGGGTGGCCATCTGTCAGGAGTGCTTTGCTTGTGCTTTTGGTGCACAAAGGCAGAAGGGGGTTGGTCTAAATGGCCCAAGGGGTCTCTTCCAACCCTATTTATTGATATTGTTGTTATTATTATTATTAACATTGAGGCTGGGTGGCCATCTGTCAGGGGTGCTTTGCTTGTGCTTTTGGTGCACAAAGGTAAAAAGGAGTTGGACAAGATGGCCCAAGGTGTCTCTTCCAACCCTCTTTATTATTTTTATTATGATTATGATTAACATTGAGGCTGTATTTGTTCCAATTTTGTTTTGTTTTTTACTTCAAAATAAGATATGTGAAGTATGCATAGGAATTTGTTTATAGGTTTTTTTTTTTCAACCATAGTCCGGCCCTCCAACGGTCTGAGGGACCGTGAACTGGCCCCCTATTTAAAAAGTATGGGGACCCCTGCTCTGGAAGGTTCCTATAAGAAGATAAAATTGGAAATAGCATTCAGTATGAGAGAACATAGACTTAATGTTCTATCACCTATTTCTTTAACAGCTGGGTTGCCACAATGCAACCTATCTATTTAGGCATTCTTGTGGGCCAAAATGGAAGACTCTGTTAGATTTATCCAAACGGACCCTCATCCAGCTGTGGCTCTGTGTCATTCAGATGCATCAGAGCATGGATGAGCTCCAAATCTCAAGCACTGAGTGGAAAGCAGTCCAATGTGGACAGATGGCGTCTACACTTAGGTGTGCATCCAAATGTTCATCAGGGAGCGAGAGGTCGTCCATCTAATTGTGCCCTTTCCCATTGCAAGCCCTTCTAGTTCCAAATCGCCCTTTACTTTTTTGGGGAGACCTGGGTGCCCGAATCGCATTGAAGAATCGAAACTGGAATCAAGGCGCTCCGACTATGATCTATGGTCCTTCGGCGGAGCCCTGTCATCGTGGCCAAGTTTATTGTGCTCTGCGAGGAGGAGAGGCAGGTGGTGGAAAGGTCCCAAAAATACAGCCTCTCTCTTGGCTGCATATTTGAGGAGAATGATGCCACTTTCCTGGAAACGGAGACGCCTGCTCTGCCGTAATTCTTAATTATGCCGTTTAATGGAACAAAAGGGGAACTCCGATGTGGCTGAAGGTCACTCCTATGCCGTGGCGGAGAGAAATGTGGCTGGGGTCCCATATTGCTTTTGACCTTCAAGTGCTGGGAAGGCAAGAAGGGAGTGGGAAGGGAAGGAGGCAAGTTGGTCATAACAACGCTATGTAACAAAATTTGAAGAAAAAAAATCTGTTCCTGGTTAGAAAGTGTTGTTTCCTATTTAATTGTGTGGTACTTACTTTGAAAGTGGTTGTTATACTGCAGAAACTTTATTTTTGTGGCTTATTCCACAAACTATGTGGAATTGGTTGAGACTCTATTAGATATTCATTGAAATACTAAAATAATAATAATAATAATAATAATAATAATAATAATAATAATAATAATAATAATAATAATAATAACTGCAAAAGGCCACCCTGCTGGGATCTGCACGCATCATCCGAAAATACATCACACAGTCCTAGACACTTGGGAAGTGTTCGACTTGTGATTTTGTGATATGAAATCCAGCATATCTATCTTGTTTGCTGTGTCATAATAAAATATAATAATAATAATTATTTTATTTTTATACCCCGCCAGAGTGCGGATGAGCTCTCTCTATCAGCTCCAGCTCCATGCGGGGACATGAGAGAAGCCGCCCACAAGGATGGTAAAACATCAAAACATCCAGGCGTCCCCTGGGCAACGTCCTTGCAGACGGCCAATTCTCTCACACCAGAAGCAACTCCGGTTGCTCCTGACACGAAAAAAAAAATCTCCCCAGAGGGACTCGGGGCGGCTCACAGATATAAAACAAGCATACAGTAGTATCAAATTACAAAAAACACAAATAAAATTAAAAGGCATAAAATAAAATCACAGTCATTATAAAACACATGATAAAACACAGCAATAAAATCATACAATGGACTGGGCAAAGTGCACTGAGTGAAAGTTGTCATTCACAAACTGGACATACGCAACCAAGGTGGAAATGGAACTGGAAACTAAGCCCAGAGGAACAACTGATGGAATCACATATGGTTTATTTCTTTTGTGTGGCAGGATGTCCTGCAAGAAACAAAGTTTTTTGCAGCTTAATGAACTTTTTCCATATTTTTATGACAGAAATAGTTAGGAAATGACATTTATAACCCAGGAACAAAAATAGTGTTATATAATGTAATGAACGACGATCTATGAATACATGGTGGACTGGTTTGTGGTGCTTCTTCAGGGATGCGCCAAAGAGCCCATGAGCATCAAATACCCGCATTGGAAAACAAGGCAGACACTTAAATTTAAGCATCCTTTGCAGACAGGATCACAACAAAAATGGGTCCATCCTTTGGTGCAATGGCATGGGGACACAATTCATTCCTATAAAGGCCATCATATGGGTGAAATGCTTGATATCAGGATATGGCAATAATTAATCATACAACATTTTTATCCTTTACAATTTTATCTTGTAAATCGCCTAGAGCATCTTGGATGGAGGGCAATTAATAAGTAATTAAATGATGATGATGATGATGATGATATTGCAAAATCCAAGTATAATGTATTATCATTATGATGGCTTGCTTTTTCCTCTTCTTCTCTTCCTCCTCCTCCTTTCTTCTTTACCACCTTTCCCAGTTTATTATATCATAGCATTTATGCCATAGCTTGCATATGCGTGTTCATGTGTGTCATATATACACATATATACACACACATGTGTATATGTATATGTGTGCATGTGTATATATGACACACATGCGTACACACATGCAAGCTATGGCATAAATACTATAATATAATAAACTGGGAAAGGTGTTCTGTCCTCCAGTGTGTTTTTTCGTGAGGTTCCCAAATTTTTCCCAATGTAGAGATTGATACACTGGAGATTTTCCTATTGCTTCTTTAGTCAAGACATAGAGATTCTGAGACTGATTTTTTTTTCTCTAGAAATCTCAATAGGTCAACATGGTCAAAGGAAGTCAACCACAAAGTCACTCAGGAGAGTCTAGCGATTTCAATCAAATCTAAATAATAATTAAATAATTAATAATTAATAATTAATTGAATAATTAAATCTAAAAAATCAGAATGGCCAGAGTGGAGGGATGGCTGCAATAAGAATGGAGGCTCTGTTCTGATATTCCCATCTTAACATCTTCAGCAAGCTTGTTTTCTGCTGCTCTAGAGACTAGGAGACAAGGACCTGAAGCAATAGATTCAAACTGCAAAAGGGAGTCCACTTAAACTTCCTGAAGGCCAGAGCTGTTCGGCCGTGGAATATGCTGCCTGGGAGTTCAGTGGAGCCTCCTTCTCTGGAGATTTTTTAGCAGAGGCTGGATGACCATCTGTCAGGAGTGCTTTGGTTGTGTTTTCCTGCATAGCAGGGGGTTGGACTGGATGGCCTTTGGAGTCTCCTTCAACTCTGGGATTCTGGGATTAGGAAGACATTGCTGTTGGAGCCCATAGTGAAAGCCATCTTGGAAGCCCAACACAATTGTTATGAATAACTTTTCAATAACTTTAAAGCATAGGTTCTTTTTAATCTCTGTGCTCCCCTTTCTGTCTCAGTGTCAGAAAATATCCTGCTCGCAGCGCCAATTTGTCATGAATACCTTTTAAACAAAGCTTATTTTACTTGCAATTTCAGTGTGAGAGGGTATATCAGAGCAACTTTTACACAAAGAACGACATTGGACATATAGATTCTATGTAACTACATTGAATCCACAAACAACGTACTGTTACATTGGCTAACAAACAAAGGGGAATTACATTTTTACTCAGCATTCACATAACACATACACATTCATTCATCATCATCCATACATCTAAATATTACCATTTCCTTTCTTGGTGAAACACCTGCTTCGGCTAAATTTCCCATGTTTTTCCAGCCTGAAATATGTTGATTCCATCTCAGTTCCTGGACAGATGTTGACTCTTCTTAATTGGTGTCGGTAAACATAAGGAACCTTGTGTTGACTTCCTTCTTAACCTAAGGAACCTTGTTAATATTTCCTTAACTTAAAGAACCATTGTTTTTTTCACCAAAAGTTCATCAGGTCAGCAATGGCAACAGTTCTCATCAGCAACTTTTAATTATAGTTCCTGAGTGTCGTTGTTTTCCAGGTCTCAATATTTTAGAATTGTGTCTTCAGCCCAATTCATACACCTTTCATACATTTCCATTCAAACCATCATATTCAGGTAAAGGTAAAGGTTTCCCCTGACATTAAGTCCAGTCGTGTCTGACTCTGGGGGTTGGTGCTCATCTCCATTTCTAAGCCGAAGAGCTGGCGTTGTCCGTAGACACCTCCAAGGTCATGTAGCCGGCATGACTGCATGGAGCGCTGTTGGGTTGCAGTTCCCGTTAGATCAGGGATGTCAAACTCATTTTCATTGAGGGCCCCATCAGCCTTATGGTTGTGTTCAAAGGACTATTGGATAGAGAATCTTGTTGGGATTTCTAGCAATCATGCATGCATTTAAAGTGGGATGGTTTGTGTAGTTAGCTTGTCTGTCCGTTAGTAACCTGAGCCAAAAGGCTGCATTCCAAAGTTTATGGCACATGTCTGGGGTTTGCATGTGGGCTAAGGGGAGCATCTTTTGGGACATGCCCCGAGTCATGTAGGCTTCCAGAATTTGGGTATATAAAGGGAGAATTTCTTGTTGGAATAAAATGTCATCCTGCACTGCTTAAGTCTCTTTGGTTAGATAGGAAGCCTAGAAAAGAGTTAGGGACACCTTCTCCAGTTCCATGCATACTTTGATTAGGCTTTACTATTGCTTCCTTCCTCATGTCCTGTTTAGGTCAACCCACCCCTTTGATGCTTTAGAAATGTGATCTCTCCTAGGGCTTTGACGTAACTTCCCCAATTTGGCCTTTGGAATGTTTATGGCCCCAGAGAAGAAGCGACCCACGAGGTTGGTCGCCATTCCTTCCAGCTTCCAGCTTTGTTCCAGAGAGGACGCACCTCTGTCCACTCTACTAGCAAGATGTAGCTATCTAGAGCTTTGTTATTTTAATCCGTCTATGTGTATTAGAACAGGATAGATTAGCTAGTTAGGTCTGAACCTTTTCTATCCATCAATGGATTTCTTTTTACCTCAATAAATGCTTTTAAACTTTAAAGCTGACTTTGCATCCCTTTCCCTTCCTGATGACAAAGAAGCCTCCCAAAACTCACACTGCGCGTAAGTCTCACGCTGCTGCAATTTTTACTCTGCTATTTTAATGGGAATTTACCTCATAAAGAGCTTAACAGCTCGTCCATTCCCAACAAACTTTGTTCCCATGCTATGCTTTTGCACACTCTTTTGCCTTCCATGATGCTTGGAGAGATGTAGTTTCCTGATGAAGATAGGCCTGCATGATTCCAGCCTTAATATGCTTTGCTGTATCATGAACTATATTTTTGAACTAAGATGTTTTTACCTGTATGACCTATCTCATACTTGTGAGTAAATACTTTTACTATTTTGTTTTTGGCATCTCTGATGTTTATTATATGTGCATGGCTCTTTAAAAGGGAAAGGGAGGCTGGTTGCTTGGTTTACCTCTGCTCAAAACCCAGTCTTTTGTTTTGCTATTCTGCTACAATGTCAGTGGTTCCCAGACTTATTTGCCCTACTGCCCCCTTTCCAGAAAAAAATATTACTCAGTGCTCCCTGAAAGGGGGGCGTGGCTTAGAGGGGTGGGCGTGGCTCCAGCTCAAGAGGGCGGGGCTGAGCCTCTCCCCTAGTCCAAGATGCAGGGCTGAGAGGGGGAGGGGGAGGTGGGCGGGGCCAGGACTGGGATGGGCAGAGTTACGAGCTCTGAGGTAGGGCTGAGCTTCTATCCCTGTCCTGCGGTGCCTGCCAGGACACAGGGGGCGGGGCTAGAGGAGGGGCGGGGCCTCTTCCCAAGTGCCTGGCGGGGCTGAACCTCTATACCCCGTGTTCTAACAAGTGCCTCAGGGGAGGTATAGAGGCTCAGCCCTGTCTCGTGCTCTTGGGAAGAGGCCGCGCCCCTAGCCTCACCCTTTAGTCCTAAAGCCCTCTCAGGAGAGGTATAGAGGCTCAGCCCTGTCTCGGACTCTTGGAAAAAGGCTCCGCCCCCTTCCCTGGCTCCGCCCTCTGTGTCCCAACAAGCGCCTCAGGAGAGGCATCGATTCTCAGCCCTGTCTTGGTGCTTGGGAAGAAGCCACGCCCCTCCTCTGGCCCCTCCCCCATGACCTAATGCAATGTCTTAATTTTCCAGGAATAAGCATGTCCAATACCTAATAGATCAGGGGTCCCCAAACTAACGCCCGGGGGCCGGATGCATCCCATCAAAGCCCATCCGGCCCTCAAGGCACAAGGGCAGAAGGGGGTTGGGCTAAATGACCCAAGGGGTCTCTTCTTCTCTTACAACCCTTATTATTATTATTATTATTATTATTATTATTATTATTATTATTATTAAGGATGGGTGGCCAGCTCTCAGGGGTGCTTTGCTTGTGCTTTTGGTGCCAGAGGCAGAAGGGGGTTGGACTCAATGGCCCAAAGGGTCTCTTATAAACTTCTTTATTATTATTATTATTATTATTATTATTATTATTATTAAACTTTGAGGCTGGGTGGCCATCTGTCAGGGGTGCTTTGTTTTCGGTGCACAAAGGCAGAAGGGGATTGGACTCAATGGCCCAAGGGGTCTCTTCCAACCCTCTTTATTATTGTTGTTGTTGCTGTTGTTGTTGTTGTTGTTGTTATTATTATTATTATTATTGCTTGGTGGCCAACTATAGTCCGGCCCTCCAACGGTCCGAAGGATTGTGAACTGGCCCCCTGTTTAAAAAGTTTGGAGACCCCTGTAATAGATATTGGATTATATCTAATAAATCTGTGGATACAGAGGGCAGCTATCTTTTTTTTTTTACATAGTGGTCAGTACTCATTTGTTTTTATCCAATTTGGGTACCCAAAACGACAATCCCTTTTGATGATCCGCCATGCAGACTGGGGATTATGGGACTTGAGGTTAGGGAAAAGGTTAAAGGACATTTTGAAAGTCAGACATCGTATCCACAAATCTAAAAGCCTGACAATACAGGACAAACTGCAACTTCCAGATGTTACTGCATCACAACTCCCATCCGCTCGAGTCATGATGCCTAATAATGAGGGATTCAGGCATCATCATTAGGTATCATGACTCGAGCTGATGGGAGTTGTGATGCAGTAACATCTGGAAGTCTGCAGTTTGTCCTGTATTGTCAGGACTTGTAGTCCAGCATCTGGAGGGACACATGAAAGGACATGCAGGGCCAGAATCGGCCTGCGGTCCTTGAGTTTGACACCTGCAACTTAGACGTCCCTCCGAACATGAGCATCCCCACCTGGAGATGCTTTGAGACCCAGATTGGGCCTTTCCCTCCCCAATAAAAGACCATTGTCCTTCTTTGGGGCGCTCCCACCAATGTCCCTGGATTTGTCCCTCTGTCCTGCTGTTGTTATTGCCTCCAACCTCTTTGAGCCCCCTCTCTCTTTGCTCCCTCTCCGGCGCTTTTAATTTTCCAGGCTGTGCTCCACTCCTGGGTCAATCGCAACATTTTTCTTCCCTACTGTCAGCCCAACCGTCGTGCCGAGCCAGAGAGAGGCAAAGCCCAATCAACCGCTCTATGGACTGAAATCGTTGTTTACGGCTGGGGACCATTGATCACCTAAATGGCTTTATGTTAATGAAGGCGGTTTTCACTTCCATTTTTCTTAGCCGCCTTCTGAGAACCTTTGACAGGTGCCGCAAAGCTTGGCCCCCCTTCCTTCCTTCCTTCCTTCCTTCCTTCCTTCCTTCCTTCCTTCCTTCCTTCCTTCTTTCCTTCCTTTAAAGTCACAGCATCCCTCTCTTCTTCTCCTTCTTCTCCTTGTGTCCTTTAATCATAATATTTTTTATTTTTTAAAAAAGAAGATAATAATAATAATAAAAAAACTTTATTTATACCCCGCCACCATCTCCCCAATGGAACAATACAATATAACAGCATATAAAAGAACAACACATCACAACACAGTGAACAATACAATAGATAATAATATACATTACAATGCAAAATCAAGGAAACAATAAAAACAAGGGTGGGCCACATGAACATTAAGTTAAAACTCGGGGTGAGAAAGACATAAGAATAAAACCACAAAGAAAAGGGTCATAAGATAGTGGTGATAGTAGTGGATGATTTTGTAACAATAAAAGATGAAACCAACAAGGGAAAGGCGGGGAGAAAGAAGTGGAGGGAAGCTTCCCCAAAGGGCAGCTCTTAAGGAGCTCTGGAGCAGCAATGGAAATAGGTTACATATTAAGTAGGACTAGAAACTAGCTTGGGACGCGATATGAAACTATGCAATGAAAGGCAAGTTCCTGAGACAAACCCATCATAATACCTATTATTTTCTTTGGAGCATCCCAAAAAGTAGTAGAAAACAGTTCTCCATTTTATTAAAAGTAATTTTTATTCATTTTCAACAGGATTTACGAAAACATAAACAAAAACATAATTGCTAATTGCAATTGTGAGGGGAAGGGGAAATAGAATAAAGAGGGTATGGCAAGAAAAGATATAGATACAAAGAAAGATAAGTTAGTGATGAAAAAGGAAAAGTAAGGCAGGGGGGGGGGGAGATAAAAAATAAAAAATTAAGAAGAAGAAAAAATTGAGAAAGAAAAATAATTTGGAAATAACCAGGCAATGGGAAGTGACTTCCATTCGATTCCACAGGGTTTAGAGTTCCTTGAAATTATAGCACATATTTCCTAAGCCCTCTTCCTTGCTTTCCACACTTCTCTGTTTCCTTGCATGACTAATGTCCTTAAAGCAATCTACTCAAAGGTAATGTGGTGTTTTTCTTGTAGGAACTTTTTGACTGGTGTCCAATCTGTCCTTTGTTTTTTTGTACTGTCTTGTAATAAAAAAAGTCATAGTGTCCATGTCCATGTAATCCCTTAATTTGATGATCCAAGAGACTTCAGACGGAATTTCCTTCGTATGCCATTTTTGAGCTATTGAGGCTCTTGCTGCTGCTGTTATATATAAAAAAATATATCTTCATTTGATGTTTAACAAATAATAATCAGGTTTGAAATCAAAGTTCTTTTTAAATATTTTTTTTGAATACTGGTGGATCAATTTCCAAAAGCCCTTAATCTATTTACATTCCCACCATACATGTAAGAAAGTCCCAATTTTCGTGTTACACTTCCAACATTCTTTCTTTTGATTTTTATAGTACTTAGATAGTTTATGGGGAGTTAAGTACAGTAGAGTCTCACTTATCCAACATAAACGGGCTGGCAGAATGTTGGATAAGCGAATATATTGGATAATAAGGAGGCATTAAGGAAAAGCCTATTAAACATCAAATTAGGTTATGATTTTACAAATGAAGCACCAAAACATCATGTTAGACAACAAATTTGGCAGAAAAAGTAGTTCAATGCGCAGTAATGCTATGTGGTAATTACTGTATTTATGAATTTAGCACCAAAATATCACGATATATTGAAAACATTGACTACAAAAATGCGTTGGATAATCCAGAACGTTGGATAAGCGAGTGTTGGATAAGTGAGACTCTACTGTACCATTGAAAAAACATTTTATACCAATTCTCCCTTAATTTAAGCGAACAAGAATACTTTAGTTTAACCTTCCACAGTTTCTCCCACTCTTCAAACAATATTGAGTGTCCTAACAGTTCTCCATTTTCATACCTTTATATCAGGTGGGTCACAGAACTGGAAAACATCTGAATTTCTCCAATGAAGCTGTGCTTGCATGCTTCCATTTCGCAGGGTATTAATCCTCTGCCATCCCACTTTTTCAGTATCTGTTAAGAAGTCCCAGTTTCTCTGTATTCCTCCCACTTTGCCCCCTTATCCTCAGCTTACTTTAATTGCTGCAGGAGAAAAGTAGGTCCTATCTACACTACCATACAAAATTCACATTATCCGCGTTGGTGCAATGGGTTAAACTCTTTGTTGCACTCCTAGACTGCAGAGACACCTCAAAACCACGCTGGACCCCCCAGGCTATAAGCAAAGCAAGTTGTTTATTGAAGAACATATGTAAGCATAAGCAATAGCAAATCAAAGTTCAAATTCAATGAAACAAGGTATAATATACTTGAGAGTCTTGAAGCAAGGGCCCATGAAAATCAAACACAAGAATAAACTCCAACAAAGTATCAAAATTAGTCCAAGGAACAGGATCAAAACTGGAACAAATAACAACATCTTTCACTGGAACAAGGAACCCAAACAGAAAAACTTTCAGGAACAATGACTGGATAAAAATTCCCCAACAGCAAAAACAAGGACTGGAACAAAACTCAAGATACAAGGCTACATGAACTTGGCATGAAAATCCACAGGAACAAGAAACAGGATTCTGTGAGTCCATGAACAGGAACCACACTCAATGAGTAAAGTTACCACCTCTGAAAATGCAGTATGTTCTCAATTCGCTTCTGATGCAATTTTAAAAATCTGTTTTGAACTGGATTATGTGAGTCTACACTGACAGGTAATCCAGTTCAAAGCAGAAATAATGCAGTTTGTCACCACTTTGGCTGCCGAGACTCCATGCTTTAGATACATGGGAGTTGGAGTTTTACAAAGTCTTTAGTCTTCTCTGTTGCCTCTTCAATTTACAGCTCCCAGGATTATGTAACATTGAGCCAGGGCAGATAAAGTTGTGCCAAACTGCATTAATTCAATAGTATAGAGACGAACCCCATGAAAGCATGCTCTCCCCAGGACCATTCTGAAAATGGATTCAGTCTTTGGTCTGAATGAAGGATCTATGTATCTCTGTGACAGTGCACTGAAAATCCATATGTGATGTGCAAATGTCAAGGAAAACAAGGATTAATCCAAGCAAGAACCAAAAGAAGGACATTAAATGGTACCTGAAGATAAAGTGGAATGTTCATATGTGATGGTCAAGAAGAGAGAACATCTTGGCCCTAATCCCATTGTTATGATTCTCAGGTGAGTAGTTAGGTAAAGGTTTTCCCTTGACGTGGAGGGACGTGTCCAACTCTGGGGGTTGGTACTCATCTCCATTCTAAACCAAAGAGCCGGCGTTATCCATAGACCCCTCCAAGCTCATGTGGCCAACATGACTGCATGGAGTGCTGTTACCTTCCTGGCAGAGTGGTACCTATTGATCCCCTCACATCTGCATGTTTTCGAATTGCTAGGTTGGCAGAAGCTGGGGCTAACAGGGGGTGCTCACTCCGCTCCCTGAATTTAAACCTGCAACCTTTTGGTCCGCAAGTTCAGCAGCTCAACGCTTTAATCCACTGCACCACTACAGGCTCCTCAGGTGAGTAAGAATCATATAATCCTAGAGTTGGTAGAGACCCCAAGGGTCATCCAATCTAACCTCCTTCTGTCAGGCAGAAACACACAATCAAAGCCGTCCCAACAGATAGCCATCCAGCCTCTGCTCCAGAGAAGGAGACCCCATCACACTTGAGTCACGCTTGAAAAGCATTTCCAAAGGATGCATGGGCCTCCTTCCTTCCTGGAAGCACCCAGCAGTGAAAGAAAGGCTCCAAACCCTTAAATCCTGCCAAAGACCCAAAGGAGATTGGCAAGAAACCCCGTGTTCCCCGCCTCTCCCAATTGCGAGTTCAAGGATTCCCGCGAGCAAACAATCTCTAAAGAGCTTAGAGGCAGGATTAAGTTTGGGATGTACCAGCCGTGAGATTAAAGCTCCCAGAGGCTGAAAGAGGCTCAATTTCCCCTAAAGCACCAAGAACACCAAGGCAGAGAGGTGAAAATAAGGAGGAGGGGGAGTCCACCAGGTGCGACAACGCACCTGCGGAAGGTATGGATGGCAGGGAAGGAGGACATATCGACCTAACAGAAGCCAAGGCGTGGTTTGGAATTGATATAAAATGATGATGTTTGTGGTCATCATATTGATTGATATCCTGCCCTTTCCCCAGTTTGGAGCATAAGAAGGCTTACAGCGGATTAAAAGTTAGAAAGTGACTTTTAAAAAGGCTAAAACCCAATTAAAAATACAAACTATTTTAAAAGGCACAACAAAAATAATGAGATGGAAGGGGATGTTGCCATGAGTGTTGACATGGGATCATAGGGCTATAATTGTGCGGAGTAGAAAGGTCATTTTTGGGCTCTCTTGTCAATAATTTCCTTATGTGATTTTATTTTGAAGATGTTCAAAGCAGGATTGGGCCAGGGGACACATTTCACACAATGTGTCCCATCATCAGAAGAGCTGCAAGGCCGAGAACACGCCACAAAAGTAGACAAACCTTCAATGCCTTGTTACAATGAGACACATACACAGACAAAGGCAAAGGCTTCTCCTTTCATTTCCGGCTCTGCAGGCGGTGCTCATCTCTGGCTCTGGGGAGGTGCTCTTCTCCATTTCCAAGCCAAGGAGCTTGCGTTGTCACCTCCTGATCACGTGGACAGCATGACAGTTGGAAAATAGGAATGTTCCTTGATTCATGAACCACCTCAACTGGGTTCTCCAGGCCAATGGAGACTATACCATAGAGATCAGAAGAGCTGCAAGACCAAGAATAAGCCGTGAGAGTCAAGACAAAGACCCACCCAGAGGAAAAGTGTTCTTGCCAGACATCAAGGGAACCACTGACAACATAGGGAAGCTGATGGAGAAACACAACCTACAAACTATCTACAGACCCACTAAGAAAATCCAACAAGTGCTATGTTCAGCAAAGGACAAGAGGGATCCTCTCACCTCTGTGAAAGTCTACCGTATACCATGCAGCTGTGGACAAGTCTACAGAGGGACCACCAAACGCAGCAGCATTGCCCAGACACGAATCAAGGAACATGAAAGGCACTGCAGATTAATCCAACCAGAGAAGTCAGCCATAGCATAGCACCTGATGAACCAACCAGGACACATTGTATTATTGGAGAACACAGAAATGTTGGACCACTCTCACAACCACCATGTCAGACTACACAGAGAAACCATTGATATCCACAAGCATGTGGACAATTTCAACAGAAAGGAGAAACCATGAAAATGAAGAAAATTTTGCTACCAATATTTTTAAAAACTCTAAAATCAGGACAGTAAATAAAGAACAACATTTGAAAAACAAGGAAATTCCAGACAGGAAACAATCAGGGCCAGATAACACCTCCCAACAAAGGATTCCCCCCCAGGCAGAAAACAGCCAGTCTTTGAAGTTGCAGGGCCATTCAATGCAAATCAAGGTGCCCAATTGATGCCTCCAATAGACAAGAGTTCTTTCTCCCACCCTGGACATTATTCCACAGATACATAACCCCCACTTGCCTAGTTTCCAACAGACCTCACAAGCTCTGAGGATGTCTGCCATAGATGTGGGTGAAACGTCAGAAGAACGTGGCCTGGAAAACTCACAGCAACCCATTTCACACAATGTTTGTTTGTTTGTTGTCTTTATTTTGTATGTTGTCTTTATTGCCTGTTCCCGGTAACAGGACTCAAGGCAGCTAACAACATATTAAACAATACAAAGTCAACAAAAGTATCAACAGGAGATTTGAAAAATAATTAAATGCATTATAAGCTAAAATAGTCAACAATGAAGATATCAAAAATTATCCCCCCCACAAAAGGGATGTCGTAAGGACGAATCTCCAAAATAAGATGGGAACATCAGGAACCACCTGCAGCCTGAATATTGAGCTCTCCGGAGTTTCAAAGGCGACATTTACTCGCTCCTCCATAATATGCCAAGGACTGAAGTCAGGACCTTTTGTATCCAGAGTATGTGATACACTAAGTGGTACCTATACAGTGCTGCCAAGTTTTCAAAATAGCAACAAGGGACCGTCAAAATTCACGACATGCAGGGTTGGCAATCTGGAAGTGGCTATTAACAACATTGTGCTCGATGTAAATCCCAAGTGAACATATTGATTTCCCTTAACATATTCTCACATTTAAAAATTACGTGTCTCTGTCATCTTGGAGGGCCCGCACCCCAAAAATACTGGAATTTGTGGCTTCTTGTTCGGAATAAATGAAAAGAAAAGCTCTCCAACCTTCAAATGAAAAAAAATCCCTTATAACAAGGCATGTCTATTGCTTCCATAAGGAATTGTTGTTATTATTATTATTATTATTATTATTATTATTATTATTATTTTATTATGACACAGCAAACAAGATAGATATGCTGGATTTCTTATCACAAAATCACAAGTTGAACACTTCCCAAGTGTCTAGGACTGTGTGATGTATTTTCGGATGATGCGTGCAGATCCCAGCAGGGTGGCCTTTTACAGTTGGCAGATCGTGATTTTGTCAATGTCTATTGTTTCCAAATGCCGGCTGAGATCTTTTGGCACGGCACCCAATGTGCCCATCACCACCGGGACCACCTGTACTGGTTTCTGTCAGAGTCTTTGAAGTTCAATCTTGAGGTCCTGATAGTGGCTGAGTTTTTCCTGTTGTTTTTCGACAATGCGACTGTCACCTGGGATGGCAACATCAATGATCCAAACCTTTTTCTTTTCCACAACTGTGATGTCTGGTGTGTTGTGTTCCAGAACTTTGTCAGTCTGGATTCGGAAGTCCCACAGTATCTTTGCGTGCTCATTTTCCAATACTTTTGCAGGTTTGTGATCCCACCAGTTCTTTGCTGCTGGCAGGTGGTACTTGAGACATAAGTTCCAATGAATCATTTGGGCCACGTAGTTGTGCCTCTGTTTGTAGTCAGTCTGTGCAATTTTCTTACAACAGCTGAGGAGATGATCAATGGTTTCGTCGGTTTCGTTGCACAGTCTGCATTTTGGGTCATCAGCTGATTTTTCGATCTTGGCCTCAATTGCCTTTGTTCTGATGGCTTGCTCCTGGGCTGCAAGGATCAGGCCTTCTGTCTCCTTCTTCAGGGTCCCATTCGTGAGCCAGAGCCAGGTCCTCTCCTTATCAGCTTTTCCTTATCATTATCATTATTATTTACTAGCTTGGGTACCTGGCGCTGGCTGGGTTATTTGAAAAAGTCAATTTTTAATTGTACAAAATGCATAGGTTTGTGAATTAACTACAATTGACATCATGCCAGGTTAACACCGAGAAACTCCATCAGTACTTAAAGTTTGGTCCAGATCAAATGTTTGGGCGGTTTGCTCTAGACTAGATACATAATTGATGGGGTTCAGTGTGCTCGTTGGCTGTAGGATAAACTACAACTCCCACTAGGGCGAGTCAGTCCCCTCAGACCCCTCCAGTAGGTTGAGTTAGTCACGGGGGTTCTGTGTGCCAAATTTGGTCCAGGTCCATCATCAGTGAAGGTCACAGTTTTTCTGATTGTGGGTGAACTACAACTCCCAAAACTCAAGGTCAATCCCTCCCAAACCCAACCAGTAAACAAATTTGGGCATATCAGGTAAGCGTGCCAAGTTTGCTCCAGATCCATCAGCTTTTGGGTTCACAATGTTTTCTGGATGTAGGTGAACTACAACAGCATCTATGGCAGACATCCTCAGAGGTTGTGAAATCTGTTGGAAACCAGGCAAGTAGAGTTTACATATCTGTGGAATGTCGAGGGTGGGAGAAAGAACTCTTGTCTGTTTGAGGCAAGTGTGATTGTTACAATGTAAACAGCCAGACCTTGAAGCTGCAAGGCCATTCAGTGCTAATCAAGGTGATCAATTGCAACATTCACACTTGCCTCAAACAGCCAAGAGTTATTTTTCCCACTCTGGACATTATTCCACAGATATATAAACCCCACTTGCGTAGTTTCCAAAAGACTTCACAACATCTGAGGATGCATGCCATAGATGTGGGTGAAACTTCAGGAGAGAATGCTTCTGGAACATGGCCATACAGCCCGGAAAACTCACAGCAACCCGGTGATTCCGGCCATGAAAGCCTTCGATAACATATTTATGAATCAGTTTTCAGTGTACATCAAACTGTTTCCTCGGATGTTCCTCTTCTTTAGCAAGATGGGTTATTATTTTAAATTAGGATAAAAGGATTAACCTGAAGTTATTATTAATATTAATGGAAATCATTACACTCGTGGACACATGTGCATGCATGGCCACATACGGGGAGAGTCATAGAGTGTGCTGAGAAGTGTATGTGTATGCAATGCATGCACACAGACCTTGGCTTGTCATTATTGCCCCCTTGTCCATCCCCCTACTTTCGGCTCTGGCGCCTCGACTGAAACAAAAGCCCTTTTGAACAAGGGCAAGAGGGGCTGCGGAGGGGAGAGGGGCCCGTTTTGCTCTCTCCGGCTAACAGTGCCTCCCCTGCCCTTTGCAAAGTTGGAGCTCAGCCTACTCCTAAATGATGCTATTTGTACTGTTTGGCTTGGCAGTTAATGGAGCCAGCCGGGGCAGAAGCGAATGCCGGAGGGTCACTCCTGGGCTAGTTTTGCAGCCACCTCCCCTTTCCTTGCGGCCTCCTTGGGCCGGCAGTCACCGGGTCTGACCCTCTGCTTCCTGTATTTAGTCTGCTTTGGCAGAAGGAGGAATGGGGTGGGATAAACATGTCCCCACCTCCCCATCCAAAATTGCATCTGTGTCACTTGGCTCAGTGACTAGGCAATGCCAGCCAAGAACACAATGTATGTTAACACCACAACACTGGGGACGAAAGGCCCCAATGGGTTACAAATAGACCACTGTCATTGGACTATAATGGCCCGGGGAAGGCTAGGAAGTGGATCCGAGAGTCTCATTTCAAAACCATGTTCTTTGTGGATGCATCTACACTGTAGAATTTATGCAGTTTGACCCCTCTTTAACTACTATTTTCCATGATCTTTATGGACCACTATCGAAAGTTGATTGGACTAAATGACCTGGAAAGGGCTAGAAACTGGATCCAAGAGTCTCATTTCCAAGCTAGTATCCATCCTCTTTTATGGATCACTACTGAAGTGTCATTGGGTTGCAATGACCTGGGAGGGGGCAGGAACTGAATCCAAAAGTCTCTGTTTGAAACGGGAATCCACGTTCTTCATGCGTGCAGCTACATCAGGCCTATAACACTCCTGAGCGGCACGAACACTGGGAACCAACATAGAAGCCAATAACAATATAATATCTTTATTAAAGCAAATAAAGTTCCAAATGGAAATAAGCAGTAAAGTAGAAGTAGCAATTGACCTTCCAGGAAAGATCAATTTTAGTCCAATAATATAAAGTCTTATGTCCGGTATTAGAGTTCAAAAATCCAGAATCCGAAACACACTCAAACTCCATCTGAGTTTTGAGTGGGGAAAAGAGCAGGGAGCAAGAAGAGTCCTTTAGAAGAAATGTTCCAAACAGGGTTTCAAGGCAAGGCAAACTGGAAGTTCAGGAGCTGAAACGCAGTCCCAACATGGCAAGAAGGTAAACCAACACCTGGTCTGCTCCAGAGTAAGCGCACCGTCAGGCCGCTTGGAAATCAGGAACAAGAGGTGACGATGCTTCTTAGTCAAAAATTAAGTTGACACCGCACAGAAGATTATCAGCGCACAACTTTTAATGAAGTTCATAGCTCCCCGAAACAGGTGTTAAACTTCCCAAAACTTCCCAAGAGAACTGAGCCTCCAAAACATCATGCCAGGTGCCTGCCTCCCTAATTCTTCCCAAGAGAACTGGGTTTAGCCACAATCGCCTCGCTCTGCTAATCTGGCACTTCTTCTTAAACTTTTCCTTTGAAAGCGGTCTGTTTTCAAGAAAACCCTTCTATCAAACAGTAACCACTCCGGAGAGCCGGGAAGAGCCGGCTCCTTCTCAAGGGCATCCTTAATTGGCTCTGGCACGGAAATGTCAACAGGAGGCATCTGGAAAGGAATTGAATCTTGCTCACTTGGGAAAAAACCCAAGTCCTCTTCAGTTTGTTCAGCAATGGCTGCGGGGTCAGGGGCCAAAGGTACCTGAGACATCACAAGGCATGAGCAAACTAAGGCCTGAGGGGCGGATACGGCCCTCTGGGCACTTACCTCAGGCCCTCCTCATTGTCCCTATACTCTTGGCATAAGGAACAGCAGCCCGACACGAAGTTATGCCAAAAAGACAAGGGAGGAAGGCATGCAGCAACTGAGAGCCCTCTGGAGTGCTCTCAGCCACTGCATGCCTTGCCCTCCTCCCAGGATAAAGATTGTGTGAGCGTCCCCATTCCTATACCAGGAGGATGGCTCGGGGTGGCTGAGAGCCCTCCAGAGCAATCAGCCGCCGCCTGGGGACAGCCTGGGGATCGGGGGAGGAGGATCAGAGCAGTCGCCGCGTGCCCAGCCGTCCTCCAGGCATAAGGATGTGGTGAGAAGTCCCATCCTTCTGCTGGGAGGACAACCTGAGGATGACCCGGGCCCTGCTCTGCCCAATCCTGGCCCTGCCCTCTCCTTAGCCCTCTCCTTCTGGGCCTGCTCCACCTAGCATGTGCCGGCCATCCTCCCTCTCAGCCTGGCCCGGTCTTTTTGGCCAGACTCACAATACGACCCCAAAGCAAAAAACTTTTCCCATGCCTGAGCTACACTGTAGAATTAATGCAGTTTGACTCCACTTGAACTGCCATGGCTCAATGCTATCGAATCCTCAGAGTTGTATTTTGGAGAGGCACCAGCACTCTTTGGCAGAGAAGACTAAAGACGTACAAATACAACTCTTTGGATTCCATAGCATTCATCCAGGAAAATTGAAGTGAAGACCAAAGGTATGAATTCTAGATGTAACCTAGGTCTCACCAGAGCTGTTTGAGCTTGACTCAGGGGACCAGGGTTCACATCCTCGCTCAGCCATGGAAACCCACCGTGGGCGAGTCAAACACTCTCAGCCCCAGAAAACTCCATGATAGGGAAACAACTCTATAATCACATGCCTTGCAAGCATGCCTCCAGAAAGCAGGGATCTAGAAAGTTTCCATTCCCAAATGAGAGGTTTGACCTTCTGCATCTGCAAAGCTATGCCTTCTTTCACATTCTGAGTCCGAAAGGCATTCCTCCTCGGCTTCTTCTGTTCTCCAGGATGCCTTTCTCTTCAAAAGCGTGAAGGCCAGCCTAGACTTTTCATGTGCCTGCAGAGCATATGGGAGCCATCAATCCCCCATGACATCCAAGGTGAAGGGTCAACACTCCATCCATTGCCGGTCTGTCCAGGAAATATGACCTTTCCCAATTACACCTAACTGAGCTGACCTCCCTCCACTAGACGGCAGGGCCATTCCTGCCCCGCTTGACCTGCATGAACGGTTTCCACATCCAACCGGGACCATACAACCCAAAGACAATATCTGCCCCGAAGAAGCCAAAAATGGGGAAAGGTTTGGCCCTCCCACTTTGGAGTACGCAGGAACCATCATATTTTTTTCATGATCAGTCAAACCAAAACTACCAAAGTCATAAGTACAGTTCTCGGGCTAGTTGTTAGGATAATAATAATAATAATAATAATAATAATAATAATAATAATAATAATAATAAGAAGAAGAAGAAGAAGAAGAAGAAGAAGATCGCACAGACAGACTACAAACAGAGGCACAACTATGTGGTACAAATGATTCATTGGAACTTATGCCTCAAGTACCACCTCCCTGCAGTAAAGAACTGGTGGGATCACAAACTTGCAAAAGTATTGGAAAATGAGCACGCAAAGATACTGTGGGACTTCCGAATCCAGACTGACAAAGTTCTGGAACACAACACACCAGACATCACAGTTGTGGAAAAGAAAAAGGTTTGGATCATTGATGTTGCCATCCCAGGTGACAGTCGCATTGACGAAAAACAACAGGAAAAACTCAGCCGCTATCAGGACCTCAAGATTGAACTTCAAAGACTCTGGCAGAAACCAGTGCAGGTGGTCCCGGTGGTGATGGGCACATTGGGTGCCGTGCCAAAAGATCTCAGCCGGCATTTGGAAACAATAGACATTGACAAAATTACGATCTGCCAACTGCAAAAGGCCACCCTACTGGGATCTGCACGCATCATCCGAAAATACATCACACAGTCCTAGACACTTGGGAAGTGTTCGACTTGTGATTTTGTGATACGAAATCCAGCATGTCTATCTTGTTTGCTGTGTCATAATAAAATAACAACAACAATAACAACGTGTTTATATTCCTCCCTTCCTCCCAAGGGGACTGAGATCGCATTACAGAAAACAGTAGAGTCTTACTTATCCAACATTCGCTTATCCAACATTCTGGATAATCCAACGCATTTTTGTAGTCAATGTTTTCAATACATCGTAATATTTTGGTGCTAAATTCGGAAATACAGTAATTACTATGCAGCATTACTGCATATTTAACTACTTTATCTGTCAAATTTGTTGTGTAACATGATGTTTTGGTGCTTAATTTGTAAAATCATAACCTAATTTGACGTTTTATAGGCTTCTCCTTAATGTATCCTTATTATCCAACATATTTGCTTATCCAACGTTCTGCCGGCCCGTTTATGTTGGATAAGTGAGACTCTACTGTATATATAAACAGACACAGGCAAACCTTCAATGCCTTGTTACAATGAGACACATACACAGACAAAGGCAAAGGCTTCTCCTTTCATTTCCGGCTCTGCAGGCGGTGCTCATCTCTGGCTCTGGGGAGGTGCTCTTCTCCATTTCCAAGCCAAGGAGCTTGCGTTGTCACCTCCTGATCACGTGGACAGCATGACAGTTGGAAAATAGGAATGTTCCTTGATTCATGAACCACCTCAACTGGGTTCTCCAGGCCAATGGAGACTCCACCACAGAGATCAGAAGAGCTGCAAGACCAAGAACAAGCCGTGAGAGTCAAGACAAAGACCCACCCAGAGGAAAAGTGTTCTTGCCAGACATCAAGGGAACCACTGACAACATAGGGAAGCTGATGGAGAAACACAACCTACAAACTATCTACAGACCCACTAAGAAAATCCAACAAGTGCTATGTTCAGCAAAGGACAAGAGGGATCCTCTCACCTCTGTGAAAGTCTACCGTATACCATGCAGCTGTGGACAAGTCTACAGAGGGACCACCAAACGCAGCAGCATTGCCCAGACACGAATCAAGGAACATGAAAAACACTGCAGACTCAACCAGAGAAGTCAGCCATAGCAAAGCACTTGATGAACCAACCTGGACACGGTGTATTATTTGAGGACACAGAAATGCTGGACCGCTCTAACAACCACCATGTCAGACTACACAGAGAAGCCAATGAAATCCACAATGAATTCCCCCAAGCAGGAAGCAGGATTTGAAGCTGCTAGGCCATTCAATGCTAATTAAGGTGGCCAGCTGCAACATTCACACTTGCCTACAACAGACAAGAATTCTTCCTCCCACCCTGGACATCATTCCATAGATATATAAGCCTTACTTGGTTAGCTTCCAACAGACCTCACAACCTCTGAGGATGCCTGCCATAGATGTGGGTGAAACGTCAGGAGAGAATGCTTCTGGAACATGGCCTTACAGCCCGGAACACTCACAGCAACCCAGTGATTCTGGCCATGAAAGCCTTCAACAACACAAAGTGGTGTCAAAATGCATTGAGTTTCCCAATGCTCCCAAAGACCAGGATATGAACCAATAGATTAAAACAGAGGTTCTCAACTTGTGGGTCCCCAGGTGTTTTGACCTACAACTCCCAGAAATCCCAGCCAGTTTACCAGCTGTTAGGATTTCCGGAAATTGAAGGCCAAAACAACTGGGTACCTACAGGTTGCAAACCACTGTATTAAGTAAAAAAAGGTAAAGGTTTCCCCTGACATTAAGTCCAGTCGTGACCGACTCTGGGGGTTGGTGCTCATCTCCATTTCTAAGCCGAAGAGCCGGCGTTATCCATAGACACCTCCAAGGTCATGTGGCCGGCATGACTGCATGGAGCGCCCTTACCTTCGTGCCGGAGCGGTACCTATTGATCTACTCACATTGGCATGTTTTCGATTTGAACCTGGCACCTTTTGGTCCGCAAGTTCAGCAGCTCAGCACTTTAACACACTGTGCCACCAGGGGCATTAAAGTGATAAGCAAAGCAATTCCACCTAAACATTTTTTAATATATTTTTTATTGAAAATTTTGTATTTGAGGTTAGAAAGAAAAAAAAAGTTAACAAATAATAGAGTTTTCACATCAAAAGTGGGAGAACACTGATTGTTTATCGAAAAGTAGGAAATAAGATATAAGAAGAAAAGGAAAAAAGAAATAATAATAATAATAATAATAACTAGCTGTGCCCGGCCACGCGTTGCTGTGGCGAAGTCTGGTGGTCTGGGAAATAAAGTATTGAGGAATTGGTGGTAGTTAAGGTAAAGGGTAAACGTTTTCCCCTGACGTTAAGTGCAGTCATGTCTGATTCTGGGGGTTGGTGCTCATCTCCATTTCTAAGCCGAAGAGCCGTCGTTGTCCGTAGACTCCTCCAAGGTCATGTGGGATGACTGCATGGAGCAGCGTTACCTTCCCACCGGAGCAGTACCTATTGATGCACTCACATTTACATGTTTTTGAACTTCTGGGTTGGCAGAAGCTGGGGCTAACAGTGGGGGCTCTGTCAGTTCCCCCATTTCAAACCTGTGGCCTTTCGGTCCAGAAGTTCAGCAGCTCAGCGCTTTAACACACTGTGCCATCAGGGGACATTATTTCCTAAAGGTTGTGAATATACAATATTTCTGATTTTTTTTTGTCTGTTGGAGGCAAGTATGAATGCTGCAATTAGGAAAAATGATTAGGATGTAATGGCCTTGCAGATTTAAAGCCTAGCTGTTTCCTCCCTGAGTGATTTTTTTGTTGGGAGGTGTTAGCTGGCTCTGATTGTTTCCTGTCTGGAATTACCTTGTTTTCAGAGTGGTGTTGTTTGCGATATTTTATGTGCTTCTACTGTCTGTGGCCCTGAGAAAACAGAGGATTGGCCAGACTTTGATGATGGGAATCCTTTGTTGGGAGGTGTTAGCTGGCCCTGATTGTTTTCTGTGTGGAATTCCCCTATTTTCAGAGTGTTGTTCTTTATTTAGTGTTCTGATTTTAGAGATTGTATTGTTCTGTTTTATTATACCACATTAATTTTTATATATTCTGATTTTAGTGTTTTTGAATACTTGGAGCCAGATTGTATTCATTTTCACGGTTGACCGCAACACAATAATAATAATAATAATAATAATAATAATAATAATAATAATAATAGTAAGGATAGTAATGATAGTAATAATAATGACTTTGGTAATACATAGTGCTTCACTGCCTTCTCAGCTTCCTTTCTGGAAGAATCCTTTCTTGGGAGGTGTTAGCTGGCCCTGATTGTTTCCTTTGTGGAATTTCCAATTTCCTTGCTTTATTTACTTTCTTTATTTCTTTATTTCTTTATTACTGTCCTGGTTTTAGAGATTATATTGTTCTGCATTATTCTATCCTAGAAATTATTTCATATCAAAGTAGAATCTCACTTATCCAACATTCGATTATACAATGTTCTGGATTATCCAACACAGTCTGCCTTTTCATAATCAATGTTTTTGTAGTCAGTGTTTCAAATTCATTGTGATATTTTACTGGTAAATTTGTAAATACAGTACAGTAGAGTCTCACTTATCCAACATAAGTGGGCTGGCAAAATGTTGGATAACCGAATATGTTGGATAATAAGGAGGCATTAAGGAAAAGCCTATTAAATATCAAATTAGGTTATGATTTTACAAATGAAACACCAAAACATCATGTTAGACAACAAATTTGGCAGAAAAAGTAGTTCAATACGCAGTAATGCTATGTAGTAATTACTGTATTTATGAATTTAGCAATATATCATGATATATTGAAAACATTGACTACAAAAATGCGTTGGATAATCCAGAACATTGGATAAGCGAGTGTTGGATAAGTGAGACTCTACTGTAATTACTACATAGCATTACTGCGCATGGAACTACCTTTTCTGTCAAATTTGTTGTATAATATGATGTTTTGATGATTAATTTGTATAACGATTACCTAATTTGATGTTTAATTGGCTGTTCCTGAATCCCTTCTTATTATCCAACATATTCACTTATCCTGCCGGCCTGTTTACGTTGGATAAGTGAGACTCTACTGTATATTGATCATCTTATATTATCTGCTTAGAACTGGATTATATGAGGCTCCTTCTTCACAGCTGTATAAAATGCACACTGAAGTGGATTATATGGCAGTGTGAGGTCAAGATAATCCAGTGCAAAGCAGATAATATAAGATTATAAATGGGTTATATAGCTGTGTGGAAGGGCCTTGAGTCTACACTGCCATATAATCCAGTTAAAATCTGATAATCTGTGGAAGAAGCCTAAGTGAGGCCTAAATCTGCCTGTCCCCTAACTGAAACCTGGCTGTCCCTTGGTTGCTAGGCAACGAAGTGGGCAGAGATTAGCCCTCTAAACTGGCAGCAATTGGATAAAAACAATTATTGCTCTCCCTCTAATTAGGACTTTATTTTTCTTTTCTTTTTGTTGTATCAACCTTGAGGCGTGGATGATGGGTTGTGTTGTCAAATTTTGAGGTTGGGGGGCCTGTAGTTTTGTTGTTTTGTCCACTGCCCTGATGCCATCACTCTTTTATATATATAGATAGAATTTGTTGACTTCCGTCTAACTTTTACTGGTTCATCATAATTATATATATATATACATATACATACATATATATATATATATATATATATATATATATATAAAATATATATAACTTGATATATTCGTAAAAATTGGTAAGTCACCACATCCCCTTCATCATCAACAGTCTCGAATTCCACCTAAACATTGAGAATAAATTCCAGACTGTTTGACAATGGAATAGACTGTCTCAGGTGATAGTTTTGAAACCAGAGGTTGGATGGGATCTTTTGGGAATCCTTAGTTGAGTATTTCTGTGTGGTAGTGGGTTGGACTAGATGACCTTTGGAGGTTCCTTCCAACTCTAATATTTTATGATCCTATAACTGTTATTTCCCAGTTGCAGTATACAGTTATTTGAATATAAGGATTTTCTTTCATTTTAATAACCATCATGCAATACCAAAATAGAAACGATGAATGAAATAGAATATAAATTTACATCTTAAAGAGCACTTAGGATCCAAGGAAGAAAGAAAAGTTTTCTCTATGACTTTTTTAGTATTATAATTATTTTATTTTATTTTATTTTAAAAAAAACACCGAGAGGACAGAAGCATGTCATTAAGGACAATAGGGAACTTTAATCAGGTTTGCTCGAAATAAAATATATATAGAACCTCGCTAAAAAGATTTGAATGAAGGGTTTTAGGAGCGCTGGCATCAAAGCCTGGTTGCCTTTTGAAGTTGCTAATCCCTTTTGGAAATCATATTTTGGGCATAAAAGCTCACAATGGAAGGAGCTATGGAGGTCAGGCCCTGGATGTCGGCAAAATCATATCCCTCCGAGATGTCTCTATTATATCTCCCGCCTCGTCTTTCATGGCTTCACAATCCCCCTATTGTTGCCCGAGGTCCCCACCGTTATCATGTTATACGAAGCTGGGGTGAGACGGAGCTTGTGGGGGAGGCGGAGGGGAGAAAGGGACCCTGCAGAGGACAAATCAGGTCTAGCAAGGAGGCTGGAGGAGCGGAAGAGCGGGAGGAAAAGCCCCAGTGCTATCAAATCCTGGGAGCCATAGTTTACCAAAGGGTCCATCTACCTTGTATAATTAATGCCATTTGATCCCACTTGTACCGCCATGGCTCAATACTATCGAATCCCGAGAGCCATAGTTTTCCAAGGTGTGCATCTACATTGTATAGTTAATGCCGTTTGATCCCACTTGTACCGCCATGGCTCAATACTATTGAATCCTGAGAGCCATAGGTGTGCATCTACCTTGTATAATTAATGCAGTTTGATCCCACTTGTACCGCCATGGCTCAATGCTATCGAATCCTGAGAGCCATAGTATTCCAAGGTGTGTATCTACCCTGTTTCCCCTAAACTAAGACATCCCCAGAAAATAAGACCTAGTAGAGGTTATGCTGAATTGCTAAATATAAGGCCTACCCCAAAAGTAAGACCTAGCAAAGCTATTGTTTGGAAGCATGCCCGCCAAACAGAACACCAGAGTATGCAGGATCGGTAAATGTACGTACCATAGAGTGTTGTACATGGAAATAATGGGAGTAACAAGAAATTCTTGATAGGATTCACAGTTTGTCTGGTTATGCTGGTTTGTGATGACAACTACTGTACAGTATATAATAAATGTTCATTTTTTGTTCAAAAATAAATGTGAATTCTTTTTCATGGAAAAATAAGACATCCCCTGAAAATAAGACTTAGAGCATCTTTGGGAGCAAAAATTAATATAAGACACTGTCTTATTTTCGGGGAAACACAGTACATTAATGCAGTTTGATCCCACTTGTACCGCCATGGCTCAATGCTATTGAATCCTGAGAGCCATAGTTTCCTAAGGGATGCATCTGCATTGTATAGTTAATGCAGTTTGACCCCACTTGTACCGCCATGGCTCAATGCTATCGAATCCTGGGAGCCACAATTTTCCAAGGTGTGCATCTACATTGTATAATTAATGCAGTTTGATCCCACTTGTAATGCCATGACTCAGTGCTATTGAATCCTGAGAGCCATAGTTTCCCAAAGGGTACATCTACATCATATAATTAATGCAGTTTGATCCCACTTGTAATGCATGGCTCAATGCTATCAAATTATGGGAGCCATAGTTCCCCAAGGGATGCATCTACATTGAATAATTAATGCTGTTTGATTTCACTTGTACTGTCATGGCTCAAATGCTATAGGATCACGGGAGTCTTAGTTCTACAATTTGACTCCACTTGCACTGTTGTGCCTCAATGCAATGGAAGCATGAGAGTTTTACATAGCTTCACGTGAGGTGCATCCACACTGTAGAATTAATGCAGTTGAATCCTACATTAACTGCCATGGCTCAATGCTATAGAATCCTGGGACCTGTAGTTTTCCATGGGGTGCAATGCAGTTGGACCCCACTTGAACTGCCATGCAATGCAATGGAATCATGGGGTCTTCGTCCGGATCTGTACTGTCCTATAATCCAGATCAATGCAGTTAGGCAGTGTAGATCCAACCTTAGTCAAACTGCATTCATTCTACAGTGTAGAAATGCACCTCTTGTATGACTTATGATTCCCATGATTCTATAGCACTGAGCCATAACAGTTCAACTGGGGGTCAAATTGTAAAACTAAGGCTGGATCTACACTGCCTAACTGCATTGATCTGGATTATAGGACAGTGCAGATCCAGACTAAGACCCCATGATTCCATTGCATTGCATGGCAGTTCAAGTGGGGTCCAACTGCATTCATTCTACAGTGTAGATGCATCCTTACTTGGCTGTTGATATGATGACATAAATGAAGGAATATATTTTAGTAATATAGTTAGAGTGGTAAGTACATCATCTACAGCAGGGGTCCTCAAACTTTTTAAGTGGAGGGCCGATTCACAGTCCCTCAGACTGTTGGGGGGCCGGACTATGATGAAATAATCCAAAATTAGGATTGTTGTTGTTGTGTGCCTTCAAGTCATTTCAGACTTAGGTCAACCCTAATCCTAAAGTTTAGGACAGAGGCCAGGTCAATGACCTTGGGGGGGCCTTAGTTTGGGGACCCCTGATCTAGACGATCTCATAAGACCATAGGTAAGCAAAGAGGCCTCCAAAGACCATCTAGATGGTCTCATAAAACCATAGGTAAGGAAAAGGACCCTCAAAGGCCATGTACATGATCTCATAAGGCCATCAGAAGACCATAGGTAAGGAAAGGGACCCTCAAAGGCCATCTAGATGGTTTCATAAGACTATAGAGAAGGAAAGGGCCCCCCAAAGGCCATCTAGACAATCTCATAAAACCATAGGTAAGGAAAGGGACCCTCAAAGACCATCTAGATGGTCTCATAGGACCATAGGTAAGGAAAGTGATCCCCAAAAGCCATCTAGATGGTCTCCTAAGGCCCTAGCTAAGCAAAGAGACCTTCAAAGACCATCTAGACGATCTCATAAGACCATAGGTAAGCAAAATGACCTCCAAAGACCAGACAGACTTAGGTCAACCCTAAGTCTAAAGTTTAGGACAGGGGCCAGATCAATGACCTTGGAGGGCCGCATCCGGCCCCCGGGCCTTAGTTTGGGGACCCCTGATCTACAGTATGTAGAGCCAACTTAGGGGCACAGGACCCATGCAAAAGCAAAATACACAAATAATAAAATGGCTTTTTAAAATCCTGAGACTTTTCTGGGACCCCATCTACATTGCCATATAATACAGTTTGGCACTGCGTAATATGGACAGTATAAAGTCACATAGTGTCCTCTTCACAAGCTGTTTAACCTCAGAAGACTGAAAGCCAAAACCAAGGTCACAACATCTGTTATAGAACTCCAATATGCCAATGATAACGTAGTTGTGCATATTCAGAAGAAGACCTACAAGTCACTCTAAACATGTTTGCAGAAGCATACAGGAAGCTTGGTCTCTCACTGAACATCGAGAAAACCAAAGTGCTCTTCCAGCAGTCACCAGCCAATCCCTCTGCAATGACAAGAATAGAGTTTAACGGTGTAACATTAGAAAATGTTGACCATTTCCGCTACCTTGGCAGCCACCTCTCCACAAAAGTCAACATTGACACTGAAATGCAACACCGCCTGAGCTCTGCGAGCGCAGCATTTTTCCAAAGGAAGCAGAGAGCGTTTGAAGATCGGGACATCTATAGGAATAGCAAGGTGCTTATTTATAAAGCTATTCTCCTCCCAACCCTGTTATGTGCCTGTGAAATGTGGACTGTGTACAGACGTCACACTCAACTCCTAGAATGATTCCATCAGCGCTGCCTCTGAAAAATCCTGCAAATCTCCTGGGAAGACAGGCGGAGAAATGTCAGCGTGCTGGAAGAAGCAAAGACCACCAGCACTCAAGCGATGCTCCTACGCAATGAACTCCGCTGGACTGGCCACGTTGTGCAAATGCCCGATCACTGTTTCCCAAAGCAGTTACTCTACTCCCAACTCAAGAATGGGAAACAGAATAATGGTGGACAGGAAAAGAGATTTAAAGCCAAACTTAAAGCGAACCTTAAAAACTGAGAACTGGAAAGCCCTGGCCCTTGGGTGCTCTAACTGGAGTTCAGCTGTGACCAGCAATGCTGTGGAATTTGAAGAGGCACGAATGAAGGGCGAAAGGGAGAAACGTGCCAAGAGGAAGGCGTGTCAAGCCAACCCTGACCAGGACCTCCTTCCACCTGGAAACCGATGCCCTCACTGCGGAAGAACATGCGGGTCAAGAATAGGTCTCTTCAGCCACCTATGTATCTACCACCAAGACACTACACTTGGAAAGCCATCATACTCAGACAACGAGGGATCACTTAAAGAAAGAAAAGAATGTGTCCTCTAGTGCGATTCAGTGGTTAACCTCTCTCATGAGTTGAGCGTAGAGACACACTGGAATGCCTTGAGAGATAGTATTCCTCTAGACCCGGGGTCCTCAAACTTTTAAAGCAGAGGGCCGGTCCACAATCCTTCAGACTGTTGAGGGGCCGAATTATCATTTGAAAAAAAAATACGAACAAATTCCTATGCACACTGCACATGTCTTATTTGTAGTGCAAAACAACAATAACAATTAAAGAACAATACAATATTTAAAAAAGAAAACAATTTTAACCAACATAAACCTATCAGGATTTCAATGGAAAGTGTGGGCCTGCTACTGGCCAATGAGATAGTCAAGTTAATTATGATTGTTGTTGTTGTTGTGTGACTTCAAGTCATTTCAGACTTTGGGCGAGCCTAAGTCTAAATTTATTTATTTATTTATTTATTTACTACATTTAATTACTACATTTATATCCCACCCTTCTCAGCCCCAAGGGGACTCAGAGCAGCTGTACGTACAAACGATGTATTATATTATTAGCATAGCACAATATTAGCATTATATATTACTATATTGAACTATACCACTATAAGGTATAAGGTAAAGGTAAAGGTTTCCCCTGACGTTAAGTCCAGTCGTGTCCGACTCTGGGGCTTGGTGCTCATCTCCATTTCTAAGCCGAAGAGCCGGCATTGTCCATAGACATCTCCAAGGCCATGTGGCCGGCATGACTGCATGGAGCACCGTTACCTTCCCGCCGGATCAGTACCTATTGATCTACTCACATTTGCATGTTTTCAAACTGCTAGGTTGGCAGGAGCTGGGGCTAAAAGTGGGCGCTCACTCCGCTCCCGGGATTTGAACCTGGGACCTTTTGGTCCGCACTATACTGTACCACTATACTGTAATATTATATGTAATATATAATATAAAATTAATATTATTATATGGCATTATTATTAGTATTATATTGCATAACATTATAATATTTTTATCAATATTATATGTATATACAATACATTATATTATTAAAACTGATATAAAATATTATGTTATAAAACTGAGGGCGGGGGCCAGGTAAATGACCCTGGAGGGCCGCATCCGGCCCCCGGGCCTTAGTTTGGGGACCCCTGCTCTAGACATTTGCAGGTCCTCCAGTGCAATCCATTGTACGCTGATCCATGGAGTCTCTGGTTAAAAAAAAAGTTGGTTTTTAATATTGTGTTTTTCCCACTTTCATGGGAATCCTGTGCCAAACCCAGTGAATATGGAGATATAATTGTGCTTCTAATTCATTTGAGTGTTCCTTTAAAAACAACAGCTACTCTGAATTGTGTGTGTGTGTGTGTGTGTGTGTGTGAGAGAGAGAGAGAGAGAGAGAGAGAGAGAGAACAATGGAGTGGGACGGCAAAATAGAAATACTGCAAAGAAATATATAAATAGATAAAAGATAATTATGCTTTGGGCACGGCACCCTTTTAGAATTTATTTGACAGAGCCTATTAGTCGCTTGCGTGTTACACCCAACAAATAAATAAACAAATGTGGAGTGATGTGCCATTTTCTCCATGTTTGGCGTTATAAATATAATGTCTCAAAGGGAACTGTCTGTGGCTTTAAAAGAATAGGCTTTGCCAGACAACGGAGAGTATGGTCATGCCTTAGGAAAGGATGGCCGGTTCAAGAAAACCAAGAGTAACATGAATATATACCGTGTTTCCCCGAAAATAAGACAGTGTCTTATATTAATTTTTGCTCCCAAAGATGCTCTAGGTCTTATTTTCAGGGGATGTCTTTCTTATTTTTCCATGAAGAAGAATTCACATTTATTGTTGAACAAAAAAAAGAACATTTATTATATACTGTACGGTAGTTGTCATCACAAACCAGCATAACCAAACAAACTGTGAAACTTACCAAGAATTTCTTGTTATTACCATTATTTCCATGTACAACAATCTATGGTACGGATCCTGCATGCTCTGGTGTTCTGTTCATTGGGCATGCTTCCAAACAAAAACTTTGCTAGGTCTTACTTTCGGGGGAGGCCTTATATTTAGCAATTCAGCAAAACTTCTACTGGGTCTTATTTTCTGGGGATGTCTTATTTTAGGGGAAACAGGGTATCTATATCTATATCTACATCTATATCTATCCATATCAGGATGAGAAATTTGCATTTTGAAGTGGCAACTGCAATGATCACCAAGCTTTAGCCCAAAATATTTTTTCCTAAGATCTACATTAGATATAAAGGTCCCTTAGTTTTGGATCTTGGAAGAAAGTCAGCTGTAGGGTTCTGGGATTTGCAGTCCCAAAAAAGCAACATCATTCCACTGATGTGTTTCAGCATTTTGTTTCTCCGCCCAATCCTTTTGGTTGCCCCTATTAAACAGGCCCTGAAAGCAACAAAAGTCCTATCTGTGGCCCCTTCTACACTGCCATATAACCCAGATTATCAAAGTAGATACAGTAGAGTCTCACTTATCCAAGCTAAATGGGCCGGCAGAACCTTGGATAAGCGGATATGTTGGATAATAAGGAGGGATTAAGGAAAAGCCTATTAAACATCAAATTAGGTTATAATTTTACAAATTAAGCACAAAAACTTCATGTTATACAACAAATTTCACAGAAAAAGTAGTTCAATATGTAGTAATGTTATGTTGTGATTACTGTATTTATGAATTTAGCAGCAAAATATTACAATATGTTGAAAACATTGACTACAAAAATGCATTGGATAATCCAGAACCTTGGATAAGCGAGTCTTGGATAAGTGAGACTCTACTGTAATCCAGATTTTATATGGCAGTGTCGGAGGGGCCTAAGATATGGGATTCAGAGGTTGTCTGCTTCAACTTCATAGAGTAGTGGTTTGAAACTGAACTAAGACTAGACCAGGGTTCAGTCCCCCACTTGGCCATGGAAACTTCTGGGTAAGTCACATACTCTCAGCTTCAGAAAAACCCAAAACAGTGTCACCTTTGGTTTTCCATAAGTCAGAAATGACTTGGAGGCACACAACAATGTGTGTAATAATCGCAGAGACATCATCTAGACCTAGAAGAGGCATGTCCATGGCTCACCAATTGGTGTTATTATCGGACTCTTAAGAGCCAGCATTCAGGGATAGTGGAAGATATAGTTGGTCAGCATTTGGATGGCAAATTTTCCAAAATTTCATGTGGCCATGAAACATTAGAGTGTGGTTCTGATGGCTAATATTATTAAGAAGGAGGAACACATAAACTAGGAGCGGCTGCCGCAGTTTGCTTTTGCTTGAACCTACTGGGTGCAAACTACTTCTTAAATCTGAATGCAATTTTGCTGCAAGTGAAGTATGTACAGTATTGCCTCCGTATCCACAGGATTGTTATTTTCAGTTCCACTTATCCATGTCTGAAAAAATAAGTTCTCTCCAAGTGTTTTCTAGGTCTGTCAGAAGTTGACCGTAGAGTCATGCTGGAGAATCTAAAAATACTTTCAGATTATTTCTGGGCATTTTCTAGGTCTTTCAGTACAATTGTATACGTTTACGCCGGAAGTGTTTATTATCCATGTCTGGAAAAAAGTTCTCTTTAGGGATTTTCTGAAGAGCCATAGGGAGAGGAAGGTAATAAATAAAATTATTATTATTATTATTATTATTATTATTATTATTATTATTATTATTATTATTATTATTATGACACAGCAAACAAGATAGATATGCTGGATTTCATATCACAAAATCACAAGTCGAACACTTCCCAAGTGTCTAGGACTGTGTGATGTATTTTCAGATGATGCGTGCAGATCCCAGCAGGGTGGCCTTTTGCAGTTGGCAGATCGTAATTTTGTCAATGTCTATAGTTTCCAAATGCCGCCTGAGATCTTTTGGCATGGCACCCAGTGTGCCCATCACCACCGGGACCACCTGCACTGGTTTCTGCCAGAGTCTTTGAAGTTCAATCTTGAGGTCCTGATAGCGGCTGAGTTTTTCCTGTTGTTTTTCGTCAATGCGACTGTCACCTGGGATGGCAACATCAATGATCCAAACCTTTTTCTTTTCCACAACTGTGATGTCTGGTGTGTTGTGTTCCAGAACTTTGTCAGTCTGGATTCGGAAGTCCCACAGTATCTTTGCATGTTCATTTTCCAATACTTTTGCAGGTTTGTGATCCCACCAGTTCTTTGCTGCTGGAAGGTTGTACTTGAGGCATAAGTTCCAATGAATCATTTGGGCCTCTGTTTGTAGTCTGTCTGTGCAATTTTCTTACAGCAGCTGAGGAGATGATCAATGGTGTCATTATTTCCAGATCCTCCAGAAGCTGACCATGCTGGAGGACCTAGAAATACTAGCGATTCTATGTATGCTCCTGCTAAAAGTGGGTCATTTTAATAGGGTTTACTACTACAGGAGAGTCTCACTTATCCAACGTTCTGGATTATCCAATGCATTTTTGTAGTCAATGTTTTCAATATATCGTGATATTTTGGTGCTAAATTCGTAAATACAGTAATTACTACATAGCATTACTGCATATTGAACTATTTTTCTGTCAAATTTGTTGTATAACATGATGTTTTGGTGCTTAGTTTGTAAAATCATAACCTAATTTGATGTTTAATAGGCTTTTCCTTAATCCCTCCTTATTATCCAACATATTCACTTATCCAACATTCTGCCAGCCCGTTGGATAAGTGAGACTCTACTGTATTTGTAGTCTTGTGTTTCTACGGTAAGGCCAGAAATAGGGAAAGTAGGAGGAGAGAGAAACAGAACCATTATGAAAGCAGCATTCAAAGTGGAGCAACAGAGGACTAACAGGGGCCATGGCTGCCAAGTTTGGGCAGGCGCAGTGTATGGAAGGACAAGTCCCCCATAATCATTATTCCATATAGGTAAAGTCAACCCAAAGCTAGACCGACCATGATATGCCACAACACAGACGTTCGATTTGCTGACTGCACCCTTTGCAATACACGGATGCACAGATCTTTTAAGGTGATTCTCTTTAGCCTCTTCCTTCCTGCAGCCCGGCTCCTCATCCCTGCCAGTCATCCATCCTCTCCAGGGGCTGCCTGCAGCAATGTAAATAAATAGCAAAGCAGCGTGTAGAGGCAGCCTTTTCATTGCTGTTCTCCAGCTGCCCTCGGGCTATTATATTAGGCTTCTTCCTCCCCTTCCATACATACACATACACACACTCCTCTGCTCTTATCTGTGCAAGGAGGCCAGCTTAGTCCCTCGGTTATGAAGGGTTTCCAATGAACTTGGGTGAAGAAGAGGGAATGTGGCAGAACAGGGTAGAGCTGCTATGGATTCAATGTAAATGCATGGCAGGATCAAAAGTGGTATCAGTGGGTTGCTGTGAGTTTTCCGGGCGGTAAGGCCATGTTCCAGAAGCATTCTCTCCTGACTTTTTGCCCACATCTATGGCAGGTATCCTCAAAGATTGTCAGGTCTGTTGCAAACTAGACACGTGGCGTTTATATATCTGTGGAATCAGAAACCGGCCCTAGGTAATTTTCAAGTGTAGGCGAACAGAATTTTGGCGTCCCCTCCCAAAACAATCACTGAAAAATATAATAATAATAATAATAATTATTATTATTATTATTATTTATTTATTTATACCCCGCCACCATCTCCCCGACAGGGACTCGGGGCGGCTTACATGGGGCCATGCCCAAAACAATACAAAATAACAGAATATAAAAGAACAACACATCATAACACATTGAACAATACAATAAATAATAATATACATTACAACACAGAATCAAGGGAACATTAAAACAAGGGCGGGCCACATGAACACTAAGTTAAAACACGGCGTGAGAAAGAAATGAGAATAAAAGCCACAAAGAACAGGGTCATAAGATAGTGGTGTAGTCTAGAGGATAGATATTGGAGGGGAGCAACAGAGAAGAAGTATATAGTAGTTACTCTCCAAAAGCACAACGGAAGAGCGTTGGATAAGCGAATATCTTGGATAATAAGGAGGGATTAAGGAAAAGCCTATTAAACATCAAATTACATTAAGATTTTACAAATTAAGCACCAAAACATCATGTTTTACAACAAATTTGACAGAAAAAGCAGTTCAATACGCTGCAATGTTATGTTGTAATTACTGTATTTAGGAATTTAGCACCAAAATATCACGATATATTGAAAACATCAACTACAAAAATGGCTTGGATAATACAGAAACTTGGATAAGCGAGGCTTGGATAAGTGAGGCTCTACTGTATATTCTTCTATATACTGCAATTAAGTAACTATAACAATAATAACAAAAATTTTAATTAATTTTTTCTAGAATATACACAATTTAGTGTAGGTAATACACATAGCAAAACAGATACTCTAACTTGCAGTCTTAAATCTGTTCTATTTATGTCCCTCTTTTCATATCTATATATTAATCTTTCTTTTTCTCTTTTCTTTTTTCCTTTTCCTTTTTCTTCTTCATTACTATTATATTATTACAGTATTATAAAAGAAATCTTAATAAAAAGTATTTTAAAAAATCAAACATCCAGGCATCCCTTGGACAACGTCCTTGCAGATGTCCAATTCTTTCACACCAGAAGCAACTTGCAGTTTCTCAAGTCGCTCCTGACACGGAAAAAAACTATATTACTTTGCGAACCTGTATCCTCGAATCAGGGCAGTCTGAGATTCTAGCATCAGAGACTGCACGGAATCATTTTTTGCTCCCAAAGATTGTGGCACCAACTAGACTGTGGTCAGCATTTCCATCTTCCAAAGAGCAGCTTGGACAAACAAGGTGTGTATCAAGCCACTGTATGAAGCAGCACCAGAAATTTCCCCCTTCCTTCCCCGATCAGGATGAATCCAAATGCCTGGACTGCTTCCAGTTCAATGGGAAATGAGGAGGTGACATCTCACTCTGAACCTCTTATGGATTTCAGTGTCAGGTGAATTTTGACTCCATTCAGTAAAGTTTTGTATTGTATTTGGTGATTCCAGGCTGAATTTGTGGGTGACTGGAGACCTCCAGTGGCTAAGTGGAAAATTTCTGCCTAGTACTGAGAATCTCTGATCCTCTTAACCAGGGGTCCCCAAACTTTTTAAACAGGGGGCCAGTTCACAATCCTTCGGACGGTTGGGGGGCCGGCCTATAGTTGGCCACCGAGCAATAATAATAATAATAACAACAGCAATAATAATAATAATAATAATAATAATAATAATAATAATAATAATAATAATAAAGAGGGTTGGAAGAGACCCCTTGGGCCATTGAGTCCAATCCCCTTCTGCTTTTGTGTACCGAAAGCACAAGCAAAGCACCCCTGACAGATGGCCTCCCAGCCTCAATGTTAATAATAATGTTAATAATAATAATAATAATAATAATAATAATAATAATAATAAAGAGGGTTGGAAGAGACCTCTTGGGCCATTGAGTACAACCCCCTTCTGCCTCTGTGCACCAAAAGCACACACAAAGCACCCCTGAGAGATGGCCACCCAGCCATAATAATAATAATAATAATAATAATAATAATAATAATAATAATAAAGGTTGTAAGAGAAGACGAGGCCCATTGGATCATTTAGCCCAACCCCCTTATGCCCTTGTGCCTTGGGGGCCGGATAAATGGCTTCAATGGGCCGCATCTGGCCCCCCAGGCCTTAGTTTGGGGACCCCTGCTCTTAACCTTTAGTGTTCCAAAGTGTTACCCCGTCCTTCAAAACCGCCCCAACTTCCATAACCAACCTTCACAGTCCTTTAGCCCCCTATTTCCCCTGGTTCTTTCCAATCAGTTTGTCCAAGACAAATGGATTGTGGCCTCCTTTGGATGAGCGTCTTGCTCCTTGATGTTGTAAGTCGCAGGAAATTCCAGGGCACCGCAGCACCCTTCCTGAACGGAGACCTCTGGTCCGACCAGTAATAGGAGTTGAATAAATAAGAAACATGCACATGCACTGGTAAGAAATGCATTCCATTAATGAGGAATAATACACAAGCTAGGAGAGATTGCAGTGGCTTCCTTTTACTGGAAAGAGCACACCAGGTTGCTGTGCATTTTCCAGGTTGTATGGCCATGTTCCAGAAGCATTCTCTCCTGATGTTTCGCCCACATCTATGACAGGCTTCATCACAGATTGTGAGGTCTGTTGGAAACTAGGCAAGTGTGGAATGTCCTGGGTGGGAGAAAGAACTCTTACCTGTTTGAGGCAAGTGTGAATGTTGCATTTGGCCACCTTGATTAGCATTAACTAGCCCCGCAGCTTCAAAGCCTAGCTTCTTCCTGCCTGAGGGAATCCTTTGTTCCGACATAACTAGCACTTTGGCCCAGGTTTCTCCTGATTTTATCTAAGATTTTACCTTTTGTCCTGATATGTGATTTCTTATGACTTGTTTTTATTGTTTTTAATCTGTTTTATGGTGTTATTTCATTGTTGTTGACTGGGCTTGGCCCCATGTAAGCCGCCCCTTCGGGGAGATGGGGCGGGGTACAAAAATAAAATTATTTATTATTATTATTATTATTATTATTATTATTATTATTATTATTATTATTATTATTTGTTGGAAGGTGTTAAATGTCCTGATTGTTACTTATCTGGAATTCCTATATTCTGGGTGTTGTTCTTTATTTACTATCCTGATTTTAGAGTTTTTAAATACTGGCAGTCAAATTTTGTTCATTTTCATGGTTTCCTCCTTTCTTTTGAAATTGTCCACATGCTTGTGGATTTCAGTGGTCTGACATGGTGGTTGTTAGAGTGACCCAGCATTTCTGTGTTCTCAAATAATATGCTGTGACCTAGTTGGTTCATCAGGTGCTCTGCTATGGCTGACTTCTCTGGTTGAGTTAGTCTGCAGTGCCTTTCATGTGTTTGGGCAACACTGCATGTCGGGGTCCCAATATTAAAATTTAATCTGGCTACCAGTATTTTAAAAAAAACACTCTAAAATCAGGACAGTAAATAAAGAAGAACACTCAGAAAACAAGGGAATTCCAGACATGAAACAATCAGGGCCAGCTAACACCTCCAAAAAAAAGGATTCCTCCAGGCAGGAAGAAGCCAGGCTTTGAAGCTGCAAGGCTAATTGCCACATTCACACTTGCCTCAAGCAGACAAGAGTTCCTTTTCCCACCCTGGTCATTCCACAGATATATAAACTCCACTTGCCTAGTTTCCAACAGACCTCACAACCTCTGAAGATGCCTGCCATAGATGTGGGTGAAACACCAGGAGAGAATGCTTCTGGAACATGGCTATACAGCCCAGAAAACTCACAGCAACCCAGTGATTCCGGCCATGAAAGCCTTCAACAACACTGCACCCTTTCCAATACTGAGTTAATTGAGTGCAAACTATTTTTGTTGCATTTTGAACTCATTTTGCAGCAGTTGAAACAAACTGAAAACAGAGGGAGAAAGCAGAGGGGGAAAGAGAAGCAGGGATATTTTACAAGCAGTCGAAAATGGGATAGCAAGAGATCAGGACAGTTAGAGGATATGGGATAAAAATATAGTCATCACCACCCACAATGGCAGCGATGACAGTGTTTTCTTCTTTTTTCTCCACCATATTTCAGCCTGACTGACTGGTCGCCGGGAGTCGATTACACCATGTTAAGAGGGAGCTAATTTTCAATTTGTTTGGATTAACTGGGATTCTCTTGAGTTTAGGTTATGCCCCAGAGTCTTGATGCTGCATTACTACGAAACACGGAAGCATGTTCACCATGTCTTAGGCATGGGATTAAGACACACAATGACACCATCAAGTTGCAAATATCCATTTTTTAAAAATGCCTTTGGGTTTTTGCTTGGGACTCTTGCACTCAAAGCCTCATTCTGGTACAATTCGAGCCCGCTTCCAATTAGTCCAGGTCCTTCTCCAAGTAACGGCATCTTCCTCACTTTGAATGCCTTCAAAGCTTGAACAGGTCTCCATCGCCGCTAATTCGGTTTGACACCCGTGGCCAAAAACCTACCTCCAAAAGAGACGATTTCTCCTGCTTTAATTGGGGACACTTCTTTCTTAATTCCCTTTAATTAGACAAATTGGCCGCGGCCTCCAGCAATGGCGGAGAGGCCCTAACAGTGGGAGGCGGGAGGTTAATAGCAGCTAAAAATAGCCTGCCGGTAAGGACCTGGAGTAGGCACACCGAGGAGCCAAAGACACTCTTCCTTGATTCATAGAGAGGTTGAGGTGGAAGGCAAAGGGCTTCTGGTGGCCTGGGGGCAATATAAGAGGGCAACGTCTTCTTGAACTTGACACTCCCTCATTTGGTTTACCATCAAGCAAGTGGATTCTTCTTCTTTCTGGAAAATGCTGTCTGCGCCTGAACTTGGGAATGTGATTTGTTTTGTTTACGATTCCTAAAATCGTAAGCAAAACAAGATTCTGGGAGTTGTAGTCTTTGAAAGTAACTGTGCTGGTACAGCTGTACCAGAAACTTCAACTTTATTTTCTTGCTGCAATTGTTTGCAATCATGGGACAGGCCACCTGTCAATCACCATTAAGTTTGGTTCCGCCCCTTGTTCAGGGCTCTGGGAGGGAAGGAGTCATTTTTTAGTTAGTCTCACTTAGGAAGCTCAGCTATAGGATGTAGACCAGCTCGTCCCGTAAAAAGCTTCATATTTCAAGAACACCAGGGATATTGACCGTCCGGGGATACAGAACAACAGCACAGAAACATCTGCAAGCCTTGGCTGGTAGGTCCACTTGACAACCAGACGCACTTGGAGTCAGCAGTGGGTCCCAGAGCAGCTAGGCCCAGATAACAGATAGCCTGGGAGGGGTTATAAGAGGGTTTTCACAGTTATTCAAAGCCAGTTGCCTGTCCTGTGGGGACAAGACTCCTTGAAGATTTATTATTTGTTCGTCAATAAAGACTTTGTTATTTCTTTAAAGACTTCAAGGCCATCTTTTCAGGGAAATTCCTCAACAACCTTTCTTTAGGCACCCTGGCTTCTCGCTGGGCGTAAAGCGTACATCCTATATAGTAGACAATCAGTAACAGGCCCAGCGCGCGACAGAACAGTAACCTTTCCAAGTACTACCCCTGTTTCCCTGAAAATAAGACATCTCCTGAAAATAAGACCTAGTAGAGATTTTGCTGAATTGCTAAATATAAGGCCTCCCCTGAAAGTAAGACCTAGCAAAGTTTTTGTTTGGAAGCATGCTCACCAAATACAACACTAGAGCATGCAGGATTAGTCAATGTTTGTACCATAGATTGTTGTACATGTAAATAATGGTAGTAACAAGAAATTCTTCATAGGATTCAGTTTCTCTGGTTATGCTGGTTTGTGATGACAACTACTGTACAGGATATATAATAAATTTTTTTGTTCAACAATAAATGTGAATTCTTCTTTATGGAAAAACACAACATCCCCTGAAAATAAGATCTAGTGCATCTTTGGGAACAAAAATTAATACAGTAGAGTCTCATTTATCCAACACTCGCTTATCCAACATTCTGGATTATCCAGTGCATTTTTGTAGTCAATGTTTTCAATACATCATGATAGTTTGGTGCTAAATTCATAAATAGAGTAATTACCACATAGTATTACTGCGTACTGAACTACTTTTTCTGTTAAATTTGTTGTATAACATGATGTTTTGGTGCTTAATTTGTAAAATCATAACCTAATTTGATGTTTAATAGGCTTTTCCTTCATCTCTCCTTATTATCCAACTTATTCGCTTATCCAACGTTCTGCCGGCCCGTTTATGTTGGATAAGTGAGACTCTACTGTATAAGACACTGTCTTATTTTCAGGGAAACACAGTAGTATGTGTGCATCTTAAGGGGCTCTATGAACATTTATCTCGAATGCCAGTCACCCAGACGGGACAATTAAGGATTGGGAAATGATAAAAGACATTTGTGGGCAAAGTAACTGGCTCCTTCGGAGTGGACTGAAACAAAGGATTATGAATTGGAAGAAAAAGGCAGTGACAGAGACAGATCTCGACCAAATTTTAAAATGGAAATTAGAAAAGGAAAAGGGCCTGATGGGTTTTATTTATAAGAAATTAATTGAAAAACAATATAAATTGAAACAAACATTGGCCGAGATATGGAAAGAGGATATGAACATTAACGACTCTGATATCGAATACTGGATCAATTCGATTAAAAAAAAATCAAGCAGATAAGAGAAACCCAAAGGAAAATACTGACTAAATGGTATAGAACCCCAATCCAATCTATATATATATATAAAAGAATGATGGCATCAGGGCAGCGGACAAAACAACAAAACTACAGGGTCCCCAACCTCGAAATTTGACAACACAACCCATCATTCACGGCTCTAGGTTGATACAACAAAAAGAAAAGAAAAACAAAGTGCTAATTACAGGGAGAGGAATAATAGTTTTTATCCAATTGCTGCCAGTTTGAATGCTAAGCTCCGCCCACTTAGTCTCCTAGCAACCTTCTCAGCCCAGGGGATAGGCACAGTTAGGCCTCATTTAGGCCTCTTCCACAGATTATCAGATTTTAACTGGATTATATGGCAGTGTAGACTCAAGGCCCTTCCACATCTATATAACCCATTTAGAATCTTATATTATCTGCTTTGAACTGGATTATCTTGACTCCACACTGCCATATAATCCACTTCAGTGTGCATACTAAAAATAAAAACAACCATACAACAGACATTCAATACCACCATTACCTCAACAATTTCTCACCAACACCACCAGACAACGCCACAGCAACGCGTGGCCGGGCACAGCTAGTCTATATATATAAAAGGGTAATGAAATTTCGGCCTAGGACAAAACAACAAAACTACACATCTCAGAAACACTAAACTTGGCAGCACAACCCCTCCTCCATGCCTCTACGTTCATACAACAAAAAGCTCCAGCTACTCCAGAAAACGGCCAGGCTTTGAGACTGAAAGGCTATTCACTGCTATTCCATCTGGCCAACAAAGGATTTCCATAAGCCACAGCAACGCGTGGCCGGGCAAAGCTAGTTAGCTTATATAACTAAAACAACCACAAAACTGTGTTGGCACGGATGTGGGAAAACTGGCTCTTATATTCATATGTGGTGGGAATGTGATAAAGTACAAACATTTTATAACAAAGTAAAGAAGGAAATTGAAGATTTAACAGGACAGAAATTGATTTTGAAAAATAAAGAATTCTTCATCCAGAAATTAGATAAGGACAAAATTACTAAGGACTGGGGGGAAATTATAAAATGCATGATAGTTGCCGCTCAAGCAACAGTTGCCTTGGGTTGGAAAGAGAAAACAAAGTGGGAAGTTAAAAAATGGTATGAATACCTAGCTGATTTTATGCTTCAGGATTATATCCTTGAAAGGAGAACTAAATATATATCAGGACGAATCAAAAAGAATTGGGATCTGAAATGGGGAAGATTGATAGATAAAGTCAAAGGACAAAGAAAATATAAAGAATTGAATCATTCTCTACTTACGATTGATCAATTAAAATAAGATCTGAATGAAAGAAAGTACTGTTCCCAGAGGGAGGGGGAGGGGGGGAGGGGTGAAAAACTACTCGACATAAATGGGAGATAGAAGTGGAATTAGCAAGTGTAATGTTACCAAGAATATGTGATTGGATGTGTATGTTGATGGATTTTGTTGTTGTTCCACTGGTATTTACAATAAAACATATTTTAAAAAATAAATAAATAAATAATAATAATAATAATAATAATAATAATAATAATAATAATAAAAAGAATGCCGGTCACCAATAAGGTATGTGATAAAGCAGCCTTATCTTTGCCAAAATACCTACGACTTTCATGGCTTTGCGGATAGATTTCCTGCATTTCAGTAATAGTTTCACAGGATTATAAACCCTCTTTCATATGCTTTTGCCCCACTAGAATAAACATCTCTTCTCTCTCAAATATACCAGACTCAGAGTTTTGGAAACGTTTAGCATTAACCATAGTTTGCTAGCTGAAACTGTGAGCCATGGTTTATTGGAAACCAGAAAGTCACACAGAACAGGATCGATGCTGGATGCAAGTCCTGATGATCCAGGCTATTTGAAAGTGAAACAGATTCCCTTGAAAATGATTACCTTTTCTTTACTAAAGGTCTTTAAGCAGAGGCTGGATGGTCACCAACTAGAGATGCTGTTGAAGTAGATTTTCATTCATGGCTGGGAGTCAGATGAGATAACCTCTGAGGTCTCTTCCAGGTCTGTCATTCTAAATCCTACTGGATTCAATGTGTTTGGACCCAACTAATTGCCAAGATGATTGTAGTCACCAAAAGCTCTGAATAAAGGGGACTGGGCTGTGGCGCAGCTGGTTGGTAAGGTAAGGTAAACGTTTTCCCCTGACATTAAGTCTAGTCATGTCCAACTCTGGGGGTTGGTGCTCATCTCCATTTCTAAGCCGAAGAGCCGGCATTGTCCGTAGACACCTCCAAGGTCATGTGGCCACAGGCATGACTGCATGGAGCGTTGTTACCTTCCCGCCAGAGAAGTACCTATTGATCTACTTACAGTTTTTGAACTGCTAGGTTGGCAGAAGCTGGAGCTAACAGCAGGCGCTCACTCCGCTCCCCGGATTTAAACCTCAGCTAGTGGAGCCCCTGGTGGCACAGCATGTTAAAGTGCTGAGTTGCAGAACTTGCGGACTGAAAGGTTGCAGGTTCAAATCTGGGGAGCGGAGTGAGCGCCTGCTGTTAGCTCCAGCTTCTGCCAACCTAGCAGTTCATAAACTGTAGAGTAGATCAATTAGTTAGTAACCAGCTGCAATAAATCACTACTGAGCAAGAGGTCATGAGTTTGAAGCCAGCCCGGGTCAGAGTAAACTCCCGACCATTAATACTCTAGCTTGCTGTTCACCTAAGCAGCCAAAAGACAGTTTTATCTGTCGAGTAGGAATTTAGGTACCGCTTATGCAGGGAGGCTAATTTAACTAATTTACGATGCTATAAAATCTCCAGCAGCGTATGGAAGATGAGGAAGCACTCCATCAAGGACTCAGTGTCACAGTGGATGATGAATCAGCAGCTCCCCCTGTGACTGGAATCGAGCATACCCTCATGAAGCCAGAAGCTGGAATGTTAAATTGCCTCTGTCTGTCTATATGTGGTTGTCTATGTATGTCGTTTGTCTAATCGCAGTGAATGATTGCCATGTATATGTGCAATGTGATCTGCCCTGAGTCCCCTTCGGGGTGAGAAGGGCGGAATATAAATACTGTAAATAAATAAATAATTAAATAAGTGTGTGGCTTAAAAGGGAAGGGTGCAGCAAAACTGTTGTTTTTTTCTGTTCTAACCATAACTAGTTTGGGAAACCCAACAAATGGTAAAAACTGGTTTAGTTGAAATATTGTGAACCATCAGAACCGCGGCATCTCTGGGCCCGACCAGGTTAAGTGGAGTCGTAATCCAAAAAGTAACCTTCTCAAACACTCGACCTGTAGTTGTGAATTCTCCAGGTTCCCCACCAACATCAGCAGGACTCAGTCTTAACCTGGATTAAAGCTTCAGTGTCTTAATCTACCAATTAAATTAATGAAAGCTGGCACTCGTAAGCAAAATATCACTGAAATACCGAACACAGTCCGAGCTGTTCTCTTTTCTTTTATCCCGTGCCACTGGATTTCAGCCATCGAAGCGTGAGAAATTATTCACGCACAGAGAGAGAGAGAGAGAGAGACACCCCAAAATAATACCCATTAGAGTTAATGGCCAATTTGGGACATGTGGCAGAACATTTATGGTTCCACGTAGATCCAGAGTGACATTGCAGCTTGCCTGGAGTTATACTTCTCCTGAAGTGATTTATAGGAAGAGTAAGATGGGTTCCTAGACACCCAAAGTTAATACGAGAAGCAGTTGAACTGAGGCTGTTGGATGGGTCAATGGGGCACCCATTCCTACCCACTTAATCATCTGGATTTGCATCCCTCCTTTTCAAGAGCAGACCAGAACATAGACATTAAGATTATTTTCCAGATAGATTACCTGCTCTTTGAACATCAACTGAACTATAATTAAATACGATTTCTCATTATACTTACACCCTCCATATGGGTGCCTCAGTGGGTTGCCAGGTTTAAAACAGAACATGGCTTCTGTTCTGTCATGCGCTGGGCCTGTAACTATTGTCTTTGTATAGGACGTATACTTTATGCCCAGCAGGAAGCCAGGGCGCTTCAAAGAGGTTCTTGAGGATTTCCCTGAAAAGGATGGCCTTTTGAGTCTTTAATGAAATAACAAAGTCTTTATTGATGAACAAATAATAAATCTTCAAGCAGTCAAATAACACTTCAAAGTTTCCTTAATAAACTGTTGGCTTTTCAATCTTGTCCCCAGGGGACGTGCAATTGGCTTTGGATAACTGTACTTTCTCTTTAAGAAGAAAATCCCCTTATAACCTCTCCCAGGCTGTCTATCATATGGGCCTAGCTGATGTGGGACCTACTACCAATTCCAAATGTGTCTGGGCATCGAGTAGACCTACCAACCAAGGCTTGCAGATGTTTCAGCTGGGGTTCCGTGGATCTGTGATGCTGTTCTCTCTCCAAGGTTTCTTTGGAAACTTTAGGGCTGTTTCCCTCAGGAGCTGTGAGGCTGAGAGGCTGTAAACTCACAGCCAGAGCTTTTGGGACCTTTTCCTCTGGAATTTCTGTTTTCTCTGATGTTCTATATCCCCAGATGTTATTGAGATATGAAGCTTTTCTACAGGACTGTGACGCCTCTAAGCTGCGAGAGCACTGGGAACCAGACACGGAGGCCAATAAACAATCTAATATCTTTATTAAAGAAATAAAAGAATCAAACAAAAATAAGCAGAGTATTTAGTCCAGCAATAGTCCTTTTAGGAAAGGTCAAATATAGTCCAGTAATATGAAGTTATATGTCCAGTATTAGAGTTCAAAGTTTTAAATCCAATAACCGAAACACACTCAAACTTCCAAGCAGTTTGAGTGGGGAAATAAGCAAGGTCTTTCAAAGAGTACCAGGTTCAATGTTCGAGGCTAGGATAACAAGGCAAGGCAAAGTTGGTCGTGGTGGAACTGAATTGCAGTCCAGACTTGGCAGGGAGACGAGACGCAACGCCCGGTCTACTCGAGAGTAGCGCGCCACAGGAACTAGAGACGATGTTGGTTTCCCAACTGACACGTTGACACCGCGATGGCCAGCCTGCGCGCAGAACTTTTATGGGACTTCGAATCTCCCCTCAAACCAGGTGCCTGAACACTTTTTCCCAAGGGAAACGGACTGAACAACAACTTGCCAGATGCAAACCTCCCTGGAAACTCTCAAGGGAATCGGTTTAATTAGCATCCTCTCTCTCCGCTAATCTCGCGCTTTTCCTCCTATTCTCCTTCTCAGAGCGGAATGTTTTCAGAAACAATCTCCTATCAAAAGGAGCACTCTCCAGGGAACCAGGCTCTTTTTCAAGGGCTTTTGTAATTAACTTTGGGCTAAAACTGTCAACAGGGAACATCTGGAAGGGAGCAGAATCTTGCTGATTTGGCACAAACCCCATATCCTCTTCAGTCTGATCCATAATGGGTCATGACTCGAGGGTCCCTGAGACATCACAAGGACAAGCTGGTCTATGTCCTATAGCTTAGCTTCCTTAAGTGAGACTGACTTAAAAATGGCTCCTTCCCTCCCAGAGCCCTGAACAAGGGGCAGAACCAAACTTAATGATGATTGACAGGCGGCCTGTCCTATGACTGCAAACATTACCCTGTTTCCCCTAAAATAAGACATCCCCAGAAAATAAGACCTAGTAGAAGTTTTGCTGTATTGCTAAATATAAGGCCTCCACCGAAAGTAAGACCTAGCAAAGTTTTTGTTTGGAAGCATGCCCACCAAACAGAACACCAGAGCATGAAGGATCAGTAAATGTATGTACCATAAAGTGTTGTACATGGAAATATTGCTAGTAACAAGAAATTCTTGATAGGATTCACAGTTTGTCTGGTTATGCTGGTTTATGATGACAACTACTGTACTGTATATAATAAATGTTCATTTTTTTGTTCAACAATAAATGTGAATTCTTCTTCATGGAAAAATAAGACATCCCTTGAAAATAAGATCTAGAGCATCTTTGGGAGCAAAAATTAATATAAGACACTGTCTTATTTTTGGGGAAACACGGAAGCAGCAAGAAAATAAAGTTGGAGCTTCTGGTACAGCCGTACCAGCACAGCTTCCATATGTTCAATCACATGCTAGCCAAAAGTGAAGTGATGCCATTTTGGCATGTTGATTTATAGTTCCACTATGTGGCTTATTTGCCTGGAGCAAGGAGTAGCTGCTGGGCAGAAAAGGAAAGTAACAGGTCCATTTTGGAGGGCACTACAGAAGCCCCTGGTAATCAACCCAACTGTTCCTTCAGCTCCTTTCTAAAGAAATCCAGCAGCAATGACAATGATTAAGGCTTTGTTGTAATCCCAGATTTGGCAGTTACTATCCTTAAACTTAGACGGGGGAAAGAACACAGCTGAGACTTGATGTTCTTTATTTCTGCCAACTTTCATTCCTTCTCCTTCTTTGGGGGCTTCCTTATTTTAGCTGAAAGAAGAAACTGCTGTGGGGTTGGCTGAGAGGTGCTGCCCTGGCCTGTTATCTTTTGAAGAGCTACCATGGCATCCAGCAATGAAAAAGACCTGGCCCTTGAAAGTTTCCTGAATGAAAAGCTTCTCTCTCAGTCTCTCTCTCTTTTCTCTTTCTATCCCTGGAGTCCGCAGTCTCACCGTCTGCCGGTTAAGATGCAACTCTGCTGCCGAAAGATAAAAGGCGGAACTCTGAGAAAACAGAGCAGGTCTTGAGAGATCTTGTCTCCAGCACCCAGGTTACCATTGGAAACATGAAGCAGAAAAACTGCAAGAAGGATGCAAGCAATATTCAAAGGGGACTTTTGGAACAAATGTAAAATAGCCCTACGTTTTGCATAGATCCCCTGTGCCTTTCCAGGTGAGGTTTGTGCAGGGGCTAAGACAAACTTTGGAACAGAATCCTTCCTGGATTACATATGCCTCATGAACCAGTACTTGCGCACCTTAGAATCCACAGCAGAGGGGGATTATAGAGATCTTGATAAAAAGAATTCCTGGCAATCTCAGGTATATCACGTGGGGGAGCCATTGGAGAAAGGTAGGATATAAGGTAAGGTAAAGGTAAAGGTTTTCCCCTGACATTAAGTCCAGTCAGGTCTGATGCTGAGGGTTGCTGCTCATTTCCATTTCTAAGCCGAAGAGCCGGCGTTGTCAGTAGACACCTTCAAGGTCATGTGGCCGGCATTGTCCATAGACACCTCCAAAGTCATGTGGCCTCTAACAGCCCCATTGATTCTACCCAACAGAAATATCAGACTAGTTGCTGAATTAAAGACAGTAATTGAAACACAACATGGAGCCAAAAAAGTATGACAAAACATGGGTCCGTATAATCCAAAAAAGGCACAAGGGATCTATACCAACAATGGTGAGTAAACACCAGAAGGTAGCGTTATTTTAGGCTGTTTGAAAAAAGAAAGCCCTTTGGAATAAAATTTAACCCTTCGTGTTGCTTTTCTGCTTCTTGTTTCTGATGGCAAGCTGGATGCTGGAAGCACAATCTCTCAAACCCTCTCCGTTTTCTTGGAGCTCCATTTTTATCTCTTGGCAGCATCTTAGCCAACAGACAGTGAGACTGCAGACTCAAGGGATAGAGAGAGAAAAAGCAGAGAGAGGCTTTTCATTCAGCAAACTCTTTCAAGGGCCGGTTCCTTTTCACTGCTAGATGCCATTTATTCATCCACGGCACTTCTTTAAAAGATAACAGGGTTGGTCTGCACTACTCATCCAACCCCATAGTTCTTCTTTGACCTGCCTTTTCAGCTGAAATAAGAAGGGAGTGAAAGTCGGCAAAAGTCTATGCCACGTCTTTTCCCCACTTCTAGGTTTAAGGATAGTGGCTGCCAAATCTGGGATTGTAACCAAACCTTAATCGAGGACATTGCTGCTGGGTTTCTTTGGAAAGGAGCCGAAGGAACAGTTGGATGGATCCCCAGAGGTTTCTGGAGTGCTGTCCAAAACTGACTGGGAATTGTAAGCAAAACAAATCATGTTCCCAAGTTCAGGCACATGTAACCTTTTCCAGGAATCCTGCTAAGTGTTCAGGGAAAAGATCCATTCGCTCGATGGTAAACCAAATGAGGGAGTGTCAAATTCAAGAAAAAATGGTCTCCTGTGGTGCTCCATTGGCTGTTATAATTAGAAGGCCCCTTACCTTCAATTCTTGACAATAAGTTAATAATAATAATTTGTTTGACCAGTCATATGACCAATTCAAAGTGCAACATAAATAAAAACAAGGCAAAAAGGATGGGAGGACAGCAGCTGACCTTCTGTTTGCCGTCAAAATCTTATTTTCCTGATTCTTTTTTCAGGAAATGTGCTCTTTTCTTGATAGCTTTCAGGATAAAAAGGCTTACTTTGATTATGGTGGATCTTTCTTGTCCTTGCAAGAGGACTGTCAGAAGATCATTTCTGTTGCGGGACCTAAAATTAGATAGTAATGGATGTAAATATCTGTGTCAAAGTTCAGCATATGCTGGGCAGTCAATCAAAAAATGTTCGATATCTTCCACTATTTGTTCTCCCCAGACACAAAATCTCTCATTTCTTGGGATGTTACAGTAGCGACCAGTTTGCATCATAATACCAAGTTGTTCAAACCTTGTTCTGGCATATATTCTTCTTAAGGGTAACGGAACTGGAATAGTCAAATAGTGTTCTAAATGAATATTCATTTTGTGGGAGGCTAAAAACTTTGTGACAGAAGACCTACCTATACTTGCTAGGTCCAATTGAGCATAGATATCATGAGTGCATTGCATGAGCACTTGTTTTGCCCTAGGTCCTAGATCATTCAAAAATGGTAAAGGAAGGCCAATTTTAGCCATCTCATTGTTTAAGGCCACTACCCATGATGACTTGTGGGCACGCTGGTCTTGATCCTCTAAACATAGGCGAGGAAGTCTACTGGAATTCATCCGATTTACCTTTGACCATTAATTGAATTGTCTCATTCAAATTTGAGCTTTTACTCGGAGCATTCCTAACTCTGCCCTTACTGCAGACATCAGCGTTGTTCTGGAAAGTCCCAGGAGAATGCGAAGCTGCTTAACTTGGAAGGACAATAAGTTGGGAGCAAACCTATTGAATCTAATAGGAGTAAGAATCACAGAGCTGGAAGAGACCTCAGAGGACATCTCATCTGACTCCCAGCCATTACGGCAATCTACTTCAGCACCATCTCTACTTGGTGACCATCCAGCCTCTGCTTTAAAAACCTTTAGTAAAGAAAAGAGCATCATTTTGCAAGGGAATGTTCCACTGTCAAATAGCTTGGATCATCAGGACTTGCATTCAGCATCAGTCCCCTTAAAAATAGTTGCTTCTTGGATTCCAATGAATCAATGCTCAGTTTCAGCTAGGAAGCCATAGTGGGACAATAGTCTATGGAAGAGGGTTCAAAAACCTGTGATGCTATGCAGGAAATCAATCAGCAAAGCCATGAAGGTTGTAGGCACTTTGTTTAAGGTGAGGGTGATTTATTACTTACCTTATTGATGACTGGCATTCAGGATAAATGTTGGTGGAAGCCCTTTATGATGCACTTGGAAAAGTTACTTTCAAAGACTACAACTCCCAGAAACTTGTGAAATGTGTTTGACTCAGGATTTTGGAAAAAGTAACCAAAGCAGATCACACTCCCAAGCTCAGGTGCAGACACTCCCAAATGAGGGAGTGTTAAGTTCAAGAAAATATTGCCCTCTTATATTGCCCCCAGGCCACCAGAAGCCCTTTGCCTTCCACCTCAACCTCTCTATGAATCAAGGAAGAGTGTCTTTGGCTCCTCGGTGTGCCTACTCCAGATCCTTACCGGCAGGCTATTTTTAGCTGCTATTAACCTCCCGCCTCCCACTGTTAGGGCCTCTCCACCATTGCTGGAGGCCGCGGCCAATTTGTCTAATTAAAGGGAATTAAGAAAGAAGTGTCCCCAATTAAAGCAGGAGAAATCGTCTCTTTCGGAGGTAGGTTTTTGGCCACGGGTGTCAAATCGAATTAGCGGCGATGGAGACCTGTTCAAGCTTTGAAGGCATTCAAAGTGAGGAAGATGCCGTTACTTGGAGAAGGACCTGGACTAATTGAAAGTGGGCTCGAATTGTACCGGAATGAGGCTTTGAGTGCAAGAGTCCCAAGCAAAACCCCAAAGGCATTTTTAAATGGCTATTTGCAACTTGATGGGTGTCATTGTGTGTCTTAATCCTGTACCTAAGACATGGTGAACAGCCTTCTGTGTTTTATAGTGATGCAGCATCAAGACACTGTGGCAGGTATGAGCAAACTTTGGCCCTTCTCCAGTTGTTTTGGACTTCAACTCTCACAATTCCTAAAAGCCTACCGGCTGTTAGGAATTATAGGAGTTGAAGTCCAAAACACCTGGAGAAGAGGCCCAAGTTGGCTCATGTAGTAAGTGGTCTGTGGTTTGCTTTTCTCCGCTCTTGCATGGACTTCACTTTGTAGCCCCATTTTTGAGGCTTGGCTCTACATCTTGTGGTCCAGAGAGTAATCTGTTCAGTGCCTTTCAAGTCGCTCAGTCTTCTGTGTGCCCAGGGGGGAAGTTTCTCAACCAGTTTCAGCCACTGATCTAGGTTCCAGGTTTTAACCTGACACTTTTGGACTCTCGCTTGCTCAGGTGTTCCTGCGAGTATCTCTGTAGATCTTAGAAAGCTATTTCTTTTAAATATATATAAATTTTTATTCAAGGTTTTCTTTTTTACTTATAGGTAGAGAAAAAAGGCAGTGTGATAGGGATAGGGTTTGGGTAGGGTGGGTCGGGGGTAAGTGGGATAAGCCATTCTCGGGGAGGTAAAGTGAAGGAAGGGGAGGGTGAGGTGGGGGACGATTTGTCATCTTCTGGTCTTCTTCCTCATGGTTGATTTATAGCTCTAATTTCTTTTTCTGTCAGGACCCAGGCTGCAGAGCACCAATAACCATGCGCAGAGACCAGAATCTATCTAATATCTTTATTAAAGGAATATATAAAGTCAATAAAAACAAGTGAAGAATATAGTTCAGAAGTAGACCTTTCAGGAAAGGTCAAATATAGTCCAAGAAAACAATGTCCAATATGTGATATTAGAGTCCAAAGTTATAATCCAATAACCGAAACACACACTTTGCCAAGCAAAGTGTGGGGAAATGACAGAGTCCTTTAATCCAATGGAGCTTGTCGACAAGGCTGGAAGCAAACTAGATTCTTGGCAACAAGGCTTGATACGTGGCAACAAGAGGCAAGAAACAAGGACAAGGTCCGTGGCGAGGTCCGTGGAAACAAGGAAAGCTGGATGCAAGAACGAGGTCCGTGAAACAAGGCTTGGAACTTGGTCCTGGAGGCAAGGGACTGGAGTAGCGTAGTCCACACACAATCTCACTCCACAAGGTGACGAATTGACTCCGCAAGGATTTCTTTGCGGGTAAACACCTATATAGGATCTTGTTTTCCCGCCAAGGAACACTTTCCCTGGGAAACAAGAAACGAAACCCATACTGTGTCCAGATGCATGACTCCTTAAAATTTCCCAAGGGAAACAGGCTTAATCAGCTAATTGTCTGGCAGCAATCCTGGCGCTTCTGCGAATCGCCTCCTTAGCGCCTCTATCTCGATTATAATAATCCCGGCGAGAAAATGGGGGAGATTTCTGCTCAAGGCTTGTTTGGCTGACTTCTTGTGGGCAAACATCTTGCAGGTGCAAGGGCTCCAATTCTGGCTGAAACGGTGGGAAACCCAAGTTTTCCTCTTCATCTGCCACAATAGTACTAGGAACGGGACTACATGGCCCATGAGTCATCACACTATCCCCCTCCTCAAGGCCCCTCTCCAAAATGGGCCCTCTTCCCGAGGTGCGGGGCCGCGGCTTGGCAGGTTAGGCCTGATGGAAGCGGCGGACTAAATCGGGGGCATGGACTGTGGAAGCGTCTTCCCAAGAGCGTTCTTCGGGGCCAAAACCCACCCAGTCAATGAGATACTGAAGGCGGCGGCGGTGGAAGCGAGAATCCAAAATGTCCTGAACCTCGAATTCCTCCTCCCCGTCCACCAAAACAGGAGTGGGTGCCGGCCGGTCTGCATCGGGGCGGACACCATCCGCCGGAAGGAGCAGGGAGCGATGAAACACTGGATGGATGCGCATAGAGCGCGGAAGTTGGAGTTTGAAAGTCACGGGGTTAAGTTGCGCCACCACTGGGTAGGGACCAATGAAACGGGCATCTAGCTTCCGGCAGGGACGGTGGGAGGGCAAAAAGCGAGTGGACAGCAGAACCCGATCTCCTACCTTGATTTCGGGGCCCGGCTGGCGATGACAGTCAGCGTGGCGTTTATAGTCCTCCTTGGCTTGGTCCAGTTGCTGGAGCAATAGTTGTTGCACCGCTGTGAGTTCCTGCAGCCAGTCCTCCGCTGCAGGGACTTCTGAGGTTTCAATGACAGGAGGAAAGAAACGTGGATGAAAGCCGTAGTTTGCGAAGAACGGGGTTTCCTTGGTTGAAGCCTGGACGCCGTTGTTGTAGGCAAACTCTGACAGAGGTAATAGGGAAGCCCAATTGTCCTGTTGATAGTTTACATAACAGCGAAGATATTGTTCCAAAGTGGCATTGGTGCGCTCCGTTTGCCCATCTGTTTGGGGATGATGAGCTAAGGATAAACGAGAGTCTATGCCCAATAGTTTTTGTAGTGTCTTCCAGAATCGAGAGGTGAATTGAGATCCACGGTCAGTGACTAAACTCTTGGGCAATCCATGTAGTCGGAAAACATGCTGAAGGAATAAATCTGCAGTCTCTTTGGCCGTGGGAAGGCCATCACAAGGAATGAAGTGGGCCAACTTGGTGAAAAGGTCCACCACCACTAGGATCGTGGTATATCCAAGGGAGGGTGGTAGGTCGGTGATAAAATTCACAGAAATTATCTCCCATGGACGAGATGGAGTAGGAAGGGGATGCAGTAGCCCTGAGGGCTTCTCCCTTCTTGTCTTGGAACGCTGGCATACCGGGCAGGTATTGACGTATTTTTCCACATCCTTGCGGATCTTGGGCCACCAAAAATCTCGTAGGATCAAATGCATGGTTTTAAATAGTCCAAAATGCCCTGCTGGCTTGCAGTCATGACATAGGTGAAGTGCCTTTTCTCTGCCAGGTCCTGGAGGGATGTAGACATGATTTCTGTAGCATAGTAACCCATCCTTAAGTGAGAAAGGGAAACGTAGTCCTTGGCGAATTTGGTCTTGAGCCCAGGCATCCGCCTGTTGACTGGCTCTAATTTCTTGAGCACAAAGGGGTCCTGGAGTAGAGGGAGTTGGTTCAACTGCAGTGGATTTGGTGTTTCCCACTGTGAGCGTGGCAAAGTTCTCGGGCTGCAGCAATTGGGATTCGAAGGTCTCTCTGCGCCCTGCAGCATACTCTGGTTTCCGTGATAGAGCATCTGCTTGCTTGGTCTGAGCTGGGGTTACATAATGGATCTGGAAGTCAAAGCGCTCAAAAAATAAAGCCCAGCGCTGCTGCCTCTGATTTAACTTGCGGGCAGTTCTTAGATGTTCCAAATTATGATGGTCAGTATGGACCTCAATGGGAAATTTGGCCCCTTCTAACCAATGTCTCCAATTTTAAAAGGCTGCCTTTATGGCCAAAAGTTCCTTCTCCCAAATAGTGTAATTTCTCTCTGGGGCTGTTAGTTGACGGGAGTAAAAGGCACAAGGATGAAGATGTTCTCCCACTGGTTGCATGAGTACAGCCCCAATTGCCACATCGGAGGCGTCAGCCTGCACAACAAAAGGGGTTTTAGGATCAGGGTGCTGTAGAATTGGCTGGGACGTGAATAACTTCTTTAGTTGCTGGAACCCTTTCTCTGCTTGCTCCGTCCAGCGGAAAGGCTGTTTTCCACGGATGCAGCTGGTGATTGGGTCAGACCAGCGGGCAAAGTCTGGGATGAACTTACGGTAGTAGTTCGCAAACCCCAAGAAACGTTGCACCTCTTTTTTGTTGGTTGGCGCCCGCCATTCCAATACTGCTGAAACCTTTGCTGGGTCCATGGAGAGCCCTAGTGGCGAGACACGGTATCCCAGGAAATCTACCTCTTGTAGATTAAAAGCACATTTTTCCAACTTGGCATATAGTCCATGATCCCGCAATCGTTGTAACACCATTCTGACGTGTTTCTCATGTTCTGATTGTGATCTAGAAAACACCAAAAAATCGTCCAGGTATATGATCAAGAACCGATCTAGATAATCCTGAAAAATATCATTGACAAAGTGCTGGAACGTTGCGGGAGCTCCACATAAACCGAAATTCATGACTAGGGACTCGAATAATCCGAATTTAGTCTGGAAGGCGGTTTTCCACTCGTCCCCCTCCCTGATGCGAACTAGATTGTAAGCCCCCCGAAGATCCAGCTTGGTGTAAACCTTGGCCCCTCGAAGCCGGTCTAATAGGTCCGAGATCAAAGGCAGGGGATAGCGGTCCCGCTTTGTGATATTGTTCAATGCTCTATAGTCCACAACCAAGCGTAGGTCCCCTGACTTCTTTTTCACAAACATCACTGGGGAAGCGGCTGGGGATTGAGAGGGTCTGATGAACCCCTTGCGAAGGTTTGACTCTATGAACTCCCTGAGAGCTTCTTGCTCTGGTTCAGTCAGGGAGTAGAGATGTCCTCGCGGGATCGGGGCCCCCTCCACCAAGTCAATGGCACAATCGTAGGGTCTATGCGGGGGTAGTTTCTCGGCTTCCTTTTCATTGAATACATCCCAAAAGTCTGAGTATTTCTTGGGCAAGGTGATGATGGGTTCAGCGTCTGTGGCATGGCAGACCTTGGCTACAAGACAATGGTTTTGGCAATATTTAGAAGCAAACTGCAGTTCTCTGTTGGTCCAGGAGATGTTTGGGTCGTGGAGTGTCAGCCATGGAATCCCCAAAATCACAGGGAAGTGAGGGACCTCGGTAACAAAGAAGGAAATCTCTTCCATGTGTTCCCTTATCCACATTCTGGTGGGCTCAGTCCATTGGCTTACTGGACCTGTTTTTAGGGGACGGCCATCTATGGCTTGCACTACCCGGGCGTTCTTGAAATCGTGATATTGTAATCCCAGAGAGTCGGCATACTCTCTGTCGATGAAATTGTTTATTGCTCCTGAGTCTATCATGGCATGGATCATGACGGGTCCTTTTTTTCGCTGACCACAACGTGACCACTAGGAGGAATAGGACCCCGGTTTGCGGCTCTTGAGTGGGGTTTTTGACCGGGTTGGCGAGCCTCTCTACGCCCGGTCGCTGGCTCCCCCCGCCGGCTTTGCGCCAGCCGCCTCGGCCGTCTCCGTCTCCGCGGAGGACGCCGCCGCCAAGCGAGCGGCGGGCTTTCTTTTGGCTGGACATTCTCTGGCAAAGTGGCCCCCGTTCCCGCAGTACCAACAGAGGTTTAGACGTTGGCGGCGGGCCTTCTCGGCAACATCTAATCTGGGACGCACATTGCCCAACTGCATCAGCTCCTCCTCGCTTCCTCTGGGGTATGGGGCTGGTGGTGGGGGCTCCACACTGGACGTGGCTGAATGCTGGCGGGAGCGGGAGGTTTTACTCCTGCTCTTCCACTCTGGCCTCGGAGCCACTGTTTTCTGTTGGCAAGCATGACTTCGGCCCGTAAACATTGGTCAATAAGTCTCTCAAGAGAGTTTGGAGGATCCACCTTGGAAATTTCTTCCTGCATCTCGATGTTGAGACCCTCACGAAACTGTCCTCTGAGGGCTACATCATTCCAACCGGTGTTTTGGGCCAGCACTCGGAATTCGGCTATGTACTGGGACAACGGCCTGTCCCCTTGGAAAAGGCACCGGAGTTTATGGCCGGCCGCCTCTAGATTGTCCTCGATCCCCCAAGTCGCCTTAAGGTGATTCAGAAAGTTTTGCGCGGAACTTAGGTGCATGGAGGCTTCATCAAATAGCGCCGTCGCCCAATTGGCCGCTGGCCCTTCTAGGAGACTGTAAATCCATGCCACCTTGACTTCTTCTCGGGGAAACTCGGCGTGGCGGGCTTCCATGTACGCCTGGCATTGGCGACGGAAAACATGAACCTTGGAAGCTTCTCCAGAAAACTTGGTTGGTAGCGCTAGGGCAGGGAGACGGGCTCCACGTTCCTTCAAGCCCCGTATTTCTCCCTCCTGCGTATGGAGTGTATCACGGATTCTGTCTAATTCATCCTTGGAAATGGTGTAGCTGAGCGGTTGGGCTTCCGCCCCGGTTCCTGTAGACATTCTGGTCTAGGTTAATTGGTGCTTAGGGTGGCCGAGTCAAACTGTCAGGACCCAGGCTGCAGAGCACCAATAACCATGCGCAGAGACCAGAATCTATCTAATATCTTTATTAAAGGAATATATAAAGTCAATAAAAACAAGTGAAGAATATAGTTCAGAAGTAGACCTTTCAGGAAAGGTCAAATATAGTCCAAGAAAACAATGTCCAATATGTGATATTAGAGTCCAAAGTTATAATCCAATAACCAAAACACACACTTTGCCAAGCAAAGTGTGGAGAAATGACAGGGTCCTTTAATCCAATGGAGCTTGTCGACAAGGCTGGAAGGCAAGGGACTGGAGTAGCGTAGTCCACACACAATCTCACTCCACAAGGTGACAAATTGACTCCGCAAGGATTTCTTTGCGGGTAAACACCTATGTAGGATCTTGTTTTCCCGCCAAGGAACACTTTCCCTGGGAAACAAGAAACGAAACCCATACTGTGTCCAGATGCATGACTCCTTAAAATTTCCCAAGGGAAACAGGCTTAATCAGCTAATTGTCTGGCAGCAATCCTGGTGCTTCTGCGAATCGCCTCCTTAGCGCCTCTATCTCGATTATAATAATCCCGGCGAGAAAATGGGGGAGATTTCTGCTCAAGGCTTGTTTGGCTGACTTCTTGTGGGCAAACATCTTGCAGGTGCAAGGGCTCCAATTCTGGCTGAAACGGTGGGAAACCCAAGTTTTCCTCTTCATCTGCCACAATAGTACTAGGAACGGGACTACATGGCCCATGAGTCATCACATTTTCTTTCAAAAATTTGCTTCTTTTCTTTCCTCTTTGTTGGGTCCATTTTCTTTGTAATTGTCTAACTGAGTTATACTATCTTCCTTTTCTCTACATTCATACAGTCTTTAAATAGCTGCCAATCCGTTGAGTTAATTTATCAATGTCCATAATTTTCATAATTTTGATTAATCATTGGTTTTTTGTAGGTATTACTTTTATTCTCCAATTTCATGCATACAGTGTTCCCTCAATACTTCGAGGTTCGCTTTTCGTGGATTTGCTGTTTCACAGTTTTTCAATAAACTGTAAAAGACTATTATAAATCATAAAAAATTACAATTTACAGCCTAAGGAAGGGAGGAAGGAGAAGCTGAAGGAAGAGAAAAGGAGCCCAAGCGGCAACGGGAGGAGGAGGAGATTTATCAACACACAATTGGTTGATAAAGACTTAAAATAGTATAAAACTACTAAAATAATGTATAAATATTAAAATAAATATAGTATCCCTACTTCACGGATTTTCACTTATTGTTGGTGGTCCTGGAACATAACCTCAGCGATAAATGAGGGAACACTGTATATCATTCTTGCCACTATTGTTAAATAATTAAAAAGAATATATTTGTATCCATGTCCATATCCATATCTATTAATCCTAGTAAAAAGTATTCTGGTTTTATTTGAATTTTGAGTATCTTCTGGGATGTTTCTTGAATCTCTTTCCAATAGTTTTTATCTTTTCCACGGGTCCACCACATATGATAGAATGTTCCTTCTTGAGTTCCACATTTCCAGCATTTATTCTGCATATTGTTTAGCAATGTTATTTATTTATTTATTTACAGTATTTATATTCCACCCTTCTCACCCCGAAGGGGACTCAGGGCGGATTACAATGAACACATATATGGCAAACATTCAATGCCAACAAACAACATTCAGTTTTAGACAGACACAGAGGCATTTTTAACATCTTTCCAGCTTCACGGTTCCGGCCACAGGGGGAGCTTTTGCTTCACCGTCCATTGGTGGCTGTTCTTCCTCTTCTTTTCCTCGTGAGCAGTTTTATGGTGTTGTAGATTAGTTAAATTAGCCTCCCGCATAAAGCGTACCTTAAATTTTCCCTACTTGACAGATGCAACTGTCTTTCGGGGCTGCTAGGTCAACAGCAAGCCGGGCCTATTTTTTTATTTTTTTTATGGTCGGAAGCTTAACCCGACCCGGCCTTCGAACTCACGACCTCTCGGTCAGTAGTGATTTATAGCAGCTGGTTACTAGCCAGCTGCGCCACAGCCCGGCACGGCTTCACAGCACGGCTTGAAGTGTTGTGAACCACTTCAAGCCGTGAGGAGAGGCAGGCAATAAATAAGCAATAGATACCAATAATAGATTCATATGATCCCTTTCAAAGCAGACAATGTGGATTATCTGCTTTGATAATCTGGATTAAATGGCAACATAGATGGGGCTTTACACGGTATATTATCCATCTCAATCTGGGTCCTTCCAGATGTGTTGAGCTAAAACTTCCCCAAATCCCACAGTTGGCTGGAAGTTGGGAATCCAACTGTGGAATTTGGGGTAGTTTTAGCTTAACACATCTGGAAAGCCTCAGATTGAGGTGGATAATGTAGCGTGTAAAATAATCCAGATTATCAAAGCAGATAATCCACACTGTCTGCTTTGAAAGGGATTATATGAGTCCATTATTAGTATCTATTATTATTATATTATTATTTGAAACACAAGATGAGTCCACAGCAGACATTCTGCTGGCTGTTGAATTTGACCACACGTCGGACACTTCCCAAGTGTCTAAGACTGTGTGATGTATCAGCGAATAATGCATGCAGATCCCAGTAAGGTGGTCTTCTGCAGCTGGCAGATGGTAATTTTGTTAGTGTCAATTGTGTTTAAGTGCAGGCCAAGGCTTTTAGGCACTGCACCCAGTGTGCCAATCACCACTGGGACCACCTTGACTGGCTTGTGCCAGAGTCTTTACAGTTTGATCTTTTTATATATATATATAAAATAATCTTTATTAGTTTTAACAGAATAATAAAAAGCAAAATCCCAAATTGGGAGAAAAAGAAAAGGAGTGAAAAAGTTAAGAGAAGAAAGGAAGGAAATGTAAAAAAAAAGAGAGAGAATTTTTTTTAAAAAAAGTGAATATAAAAAGAACTTCTCGGCAGTTTCTTTAAAGTAATTTGCCTTTTCTGTCTTCCTTAATTTCTCCTTGAATTCTAACTCCTTTTCTTCTTATTTCCTTCTCCTTTCTGTTGAGGTTACCTTTCTTTCTCTTTATATTTTATTTATTTATTTATTTATTTACAGTATTTATATTCCGCCCTTCTCACCCCGAAGGGGAATCAGGGCGGATTACAATGAACACATATATGGCAAACATTCAATGCCAAGAGACAAACAACATACATTAGACAGACTCAGAGGCATTTTTAACATTTTTCCAGCTTCACGATTCCGGCCACAGGGGGAGCTGTTGCTTCACCGTCCAGTAGTGGCTGTACTTCCTCATTCCTTTCCTCGTGTTTTGCTGGCAGTTTTATGGTGTTGTAAATTAGCCTCCCGCATAAAGCGTCCCTAAATTTCCCTAATTGACAGGTGCAACTGTCTTTCGGGGCTGCATAGGTCAACAGCAAGCCGGGGCTATTAATGGTCGGAGGCTTAACCCGACCCGGGCTTCGAACTCATGACCTCTCGGTCAGTAGTGATTTATAGCAGCTGGTTACTAGCATTTTTCCTTTTCCTTTGTCATCTATTTTTGCTTCCTTCTCTCATCTATCCGTTTTAGGTTTTCCATCGTTCTGTCCCAATTTGTTTCTTTGATTTGTTCTCCTTTATTTTTTGCTAGTAAGAAAGTCAGCCTGTCTATGTTACGTATGTCAAGCACCTTTATCAACCAATCGTCTTCCTCTGCAGTTCGATCTTTAAATCCTCATATCGTGTCAGCTTTTCCAGTTGTTTCTCCTCAATCCTGCTGTCACCTGGGATTGCAACATCAGCAATCCATACACGATCATGAGGTCAGGACTATTGTGCTCCAAAACTCTGTCTGAATTCGGAAGTCCCAGAGTAGCTTGACATGCTCATTCTCTGTAACATTTTCCGGCTTGTGATCCCACCAATTCTTTGTCGCAGGCAGATGGTATTTGTGGCACAAGTTCCAATGAATCATCTGAGCAACGGTGCTATGTCTCTGCTTGTAGTCTGTCTGTGCGATTTTTCTGCAGCAGCTGAGGATGTGATCTATTGTTTCATCTGCTTCCTTGCAGAGTCTACATTTGGGAACTGCCGTCGACTTTTCCATTTTGACTTTGGTGGCATTGGTTCTAATGGCTTGTTCTTGGGCTGCCAGAATCAGGCCCTCCATCTCCTTTTTCAAAGTTCCATTTGTGAGCCACAGCCATGTTTTTTCTTTGTCAATTTGGCTCTTGATTTCTCCTAGGAACTGTCCATGGAGAGCTTTCTTTCACCAATTTTCTCTTCTGCTCTGGATTGTGTTTTTACGGTATTCACTCTTTTATATTATTATTATTAGTAGTAGTATCGATTTCTTATTTTTTGCCTGCTTCTCCTCACAGCTCCAATTGCTGCCAGTTAGAAGGCTAAGCTCCACCCACTTGGTCTCCTAGCAACCGACTCAGCCCATAGGACAGGCAGAGTTAGGCTTCACTTAGGCCTCTTCCACAGATTATCTAATTTGCACTGGATTATATGGCAGTGTAGACTCCACTTCCCTCCAACAGACAAAAAAAACAATCAGAAATATTGTATATCCACAAGCTTTACAAAATAATATCCCCTGAAGGTATACGGGAAGGTAACGGCGCTCCATGCAGTCATGCCAATGGCCACATGACCTTGGAGGAGTCTATGGACAATGCCGACTCTTCGGCTTAGAAATGGAGATGAGCACCAACCCCCAGAGTCAGACACGACTGGACTTCATGTCAGAGGAAAACTTTTACCCTTTACCTTAACTACCACCAATTCCTCAATACTTTATTTCCCATACCACCAGACTTCGCCACAGCAACGCGTGGCCGGGCACAGCTAGTGAAACATAAAATGCAAAGTTTAAAATTCATCATACCCTCCAACTGTCCTGATCTGGCAGGCACAGCCCCAAAATAATACTTTTCCATCCTTTTTATTTTTTTTAAAAAACCGCTTTTAAAATGTCCCAGTTTCCCGCTCCTCCTTCCACTTCCCTCCTTTGGTCCTCAGCTGGATTCAATGACTGCATTCGCCGTTTACAACACCAAGCGCGACAGTCCTTGCTTGGCGGCAGCCCTCCGCTCGGCCTGTCTCCAGGGAAACCGCTCCTCGCTCGCTCATTGGCTCTCGCGTCACGGCAGTCCCGCCCCCTTCCTGAGCATGCGCAGAAAGGGAGCAACGGCTGCGAGAGACGGAGCGGCGCCCGAGGCCTCCTTGGCGGGGTGGGCGCCAGAAGCCATGAGGGAGAGGGAGAGAGAGAGCGGGCGGAGGCGGGCTGCCGGGCTCAGGAGGCGGAGGCTGCGAGGCGGGAAGTGCGCCCTGTGAACGGGGCTGGCAAGGTCGCCAATGATACGCAGGAGGGTGACCATGACGTCACGCGCAGGGGGCGTGGCCTCGCCTCAGCCGGGCGTAGCGTCAGACCGGAAGTGGCTCTACATGAGCTTGGTTCCCAGAGATGGAATCAGCTTTGAGGGTGCTCTCGTTTTAAAAAAAAATCCTCCTTACACACAAACCGCAACAACTTGGTCAGAAATCAAAACAAGAGAGCAACTGTCGAAGGCTTTCAAGGCCGGAATTACTGGGTTGCAGTGTGAGTTTTCCGGGCTGTGTGAAGCATACTCTCGACATTTCACACACGACCATGGCAGGCATCCTCAGAGGTTGTGAGGTCTGTTGGAAACGAAGCACGGGAGGTTTATATATCTCTGGAAGGTCCAGGGTGGGAGAAAGAAGGTTGCAATTGGCCACCTTGATTAGCATTGAATGGCCTTGCAGCTTCAAAGCCTGGCTGCTTCCTGCCTGAGGGAATCCTTTGTTGGGAGTTGTTAGCTAGCCCTGGGTGGAATTCCCCTGTTTTCCTGAATTCCTGTATGGAATTCCCCTGTTTTCAGAGTGTTCTTTATTTACTATCCTGATTTTAGAGTTTTTTTTAATAGTGGGAGACAGATTAAATTTTAATATTGGGATCACCAAATGTAGCGTTGCCCAAACATGAATCAAGGAACATAAAAGGCACTGCAGACTAACTCAACCAGAGAAGTCAGCCATAGCAGAGCACGTGATGAACTAACCTGGATGCAGCATAATATTTAAGAACACGGAAATGCTTGGACCACCATTTCAGACTACACAGAGAAGCCTTTGAAATCCACAAATACTGTCCTGATTTTAAAGTTTTTTAGCCAGAGGTGTCAGCTGTAGCAGAGCACTTGATGAACCAACCTGAAAACAGCATATTATTTGAGAACACAGAAATGCTGGACCACTCTCACAACCACCATGTCAGTCTATACAGAGAAGCCATTGACATCCACAAGCATATGGACAATTTCAACAGAAAGGAGGAAACCATGAAAATTAACAAAATCTGGCTGCCAGTATTAAAAAGCTCAGGACAGTAAATAACGAACACTCTGAAAACGGGAATTCCAGACAGGAAACACCCAGGGGCAGCTAACACATCCCAACAAAGGATTCCCCCAGCCAGGAATCAGCTAGGCCTTGAAGCTGCAAGACCATCAAATGCTAATCAAGGTGATTAATTGCAACATTCACACTAGCCTCCAACAGACAAGAGTTCTTTCTCTCACCCTGGACCTTCCACAGTTTTATAAACCTCCCTTGCCTAGTTTCCAACAGACCTCACAATCTCTGAATATGCCTGCCATAGATGTGGACAAAATGTCAGGAGAGAATTCTTCTGGAACATGGCCATACAGCCCAGAAAACTCACAGCACCCAATCATATTCTATTTGTTGCCCACCTCTCGTCATAGTTAAAGCACATAGATAAAAGAAAGAGTCATAAAAATGTATATATTGATGCAATATACAGGCAATCTCCAAGTTAAGAACAGGGTAAATTCTATAGTTTCACAATAATAATACAGTAGAGTCTCACTTATCCAATGTTCTGGATTATCCAATGCATTTTTGTAGTCAATTTTTTCAATACATCGTGATATTTTGGTGCTAAATTTGTAAATACAGTAATTACTGCATAGCATTACTGCATATTGAATTACTTTTTCTGTCAAATTTGTTGTATAACATGTTTTGGTGCTTAATTTGTAAAACCATAACCTAATTTGATGTTTAATAGGCTTTTCCTTAATCCCTCCTTATTATCCAACATATTCGCTTATCCAACATTCTGCCAGCCAGTTTATGTTGGTTAAGTGAGACTCTACTGTAATAATAATAAAGCTTTAATTGTACCCTGCCACCATCTCCCCAAAGGGACACAGGGTGGCTTACAGCACTCAGTAGTGCAACAATATACAAATTACAGAACAGTATACATTAATGACATTAAAATTGGCCCAATTATACTTAAAACAACGATATGACCCCAATTAATTTAAAAATACTATAAAACCCAGCAAGCTATGGGAATAGCGGCTATATACATTATCAACTCCCTTAACGTGCAGAAGTGAAATCATTAAATCCTCGAATGTAGTAATTAAGGCCACAATCACTAAACCTGGTCAAAGGCTTGTTGAAAAAGCCATGTTTTCAGGTGTGTCCAGAAAACTTGGATAGTGGTGGCTTGCCTAATCTCCCTATTGAGGGCATTCCAAAGCCGGGGAGCCACCACCAAGAAGACCCTCTCGTTCCCACCAACCACGGCTGAGATGGAGGTGGGATAGAGAGGAGGGCCTCCCCAGCCAATCTTAGGGCCTGTTCTACTTCATAGAAGGAGATGTGGTCTTGAAGATAGGTTGTACCTGAACTATATAGGTCTTTATAGGTAACTAGCTGTGCCCGGCCACGCGTTGCTGTGGCAAAGTATGGCGGAAGGGCCTTGAGTCTACATTGCCATATAATCCAGTGCAAATTAGATAATTTGTGGAAGAAGCCTAAGTGAGGCCTAAATCTGCCTGCCCCCTAACTGAACCCTGGCTGTCCCTTGGCTGAGTTGGTTACTAGGAGACCAAGTGGGCAGAGATTAGCCCTCTAAACTGGCAGCAATTGGATAAAAACAATTATTGCTCTCCCACTAATTAGGACTTTATTTTTCTTTTCTTTTTGTTGTATCAACCTAGAGGCGTGGATGATGGGTTGTGTTGTCAAATTTCGAGGTTGGGGGGCCTGTAGTTTTGTTGTTTTGTGCGTCGCCGTGATGCCATCACTCATTTATATATATATAGGCTAGCTTTGCCTGACCACGCGTTGCTGTGGCGAAGTATGGTGGTATGGGAAATAAAGTATTGAGGAATTGGTGGTAGTTAAGGTAAAGGGTCAAGGTTTTCCCCTGATATTAAGTCAGTTATAAATGGGTTATATAGCTGTGTGGAAAGGCCTTGAGTCTACACTGCCATATAATCCAGTTCAAATCAGATAATCTGTATTTTATAGGTAGTGTGGAAGAGGCCTAAGTGAGGCCTAACTCTGCCTGTCCCCCGGGCTGAGTGGGTTGCTAGGAGAACCAGTGGGCGGAGCTTAGCCTTCTAACTGGCAGCAATTGGATAAAAACAATTATTCCTCTCCCTCTAATTAGGACTTTATTTTTCTTTTCTTTTTGTTGTATGAATGTAGAGGCATGGATGAGGGGTTGTGCTGCCAAGTTTAGTGTTTCTGGGATGTGTAGTTTTGTTGTTTTGTCCTAGGGCGAAATTTCATTACCCTTTTATATATATAGATAACCTGCACTTTCAATTGGATCTGGAAACTCAGCAGCCAGTGTAGCTTCTTTGATAGGAGCATGTTATGCTCCCTTTAACCAGTGCCTGTTAGTCATCTGGCTGCCGATCTTTGTAATTTCTGGGCCATCTTCAAAGGCAGCCCCACGTAGAGTGCATTGCAGTAATGCATTCTAGATGTAACTAAGGCGTGGACCCCCATGGCCAAGTCAGTCTTTCCAAGGTTCAGTCGCAGCTGGCGCACAAGTTTTAAATGCCAACACCTGAGCTTCTAGTGTCAGCACTGGGTCCAGGAGGACCCCCAGACTATGGACCTGTGTCCTCAGGAGGAGTGTAACCCCATCGAGCACAGGTTGCCATCCTATATTTTGATTGGCCTCGCAACTGACCAGGAGAACCTCTGTCTTGTCAGGATTGAGCCTTCTTAGATTGAATTTCAATGTATGTCAGAACAGGTACATTTTTAAAGTGTAGCTCCAGCCAAAAAGATACATATTTTAGTTTGGGATCCCAAAAAGGAGCTTTAACCCCTTTGTGGAGTTTCCTTTGCTGTCTGTGCCCCTGTTCGGAAGATTTCAGTTCACTTTCTGTCCCTCAAAATTGTATTTTGAAAAAAAATGGCTTGTTGAGAAAACAATAATTGGAGTGAAAGCTTTGGAGGAGACCCCTTTTCCCCCTGATAATAACTCTTCCAGGAGTGAATTTCCGTTCCGAAGGGCAGATTTCTCTCATGTCCTGTTGTCTCATCCCTGTTCTTAACCAGGAGTTGTTTGTAAGTTGGATGTTTGTAACTGCATGTATTCTTCAAACACTGATTATCTGCTCCGGCTTTCTTTCAGGTATTTCACAACCAGTTGCCTCTCTTGCTTAAGCTTCCTTGTTGGATTAAAATGGTCAAGTCTGCCCACTTCAGCTAAAGGTTCATCTACACATAGAATCATAGAATAATAGAGTTGGAAGAGACCACATGGGCCATCTAGTCCAATATATGTTAACAGCAGCAACAGTTGTGTATGTGCTACTGTGGAAATCAAGGCTATCTTGTCAACCGAATATTAGATTGTTAAAGATGTATGTTTTTGACTCCTGCCTACACTGCAGAATTAATATCATTTGTCAGCCCTTTAACAGTCATGGCTCAGTGCTATGGAGTCCTGGGAGGTGTAGTTTGACAAGATCTTTAGCCTTCTCCCAAATGGTACTGATGCTTCACCAAACCAACTCCTAGGATTCCATAGCATTGAGCCATGGCTGCTAAAGGGGTGCCAAAAGCATTAATTCAACAGTGTAGATGGAGTCAGAAGCATCTTCAACAATCTAATATTTGGTGGACAAGATAGGCATGATTTCTCACTGTAGTGCGAACACAATTGTTACTGCCGTTAACATATATTGTTCTGTAGAATTCTTCTGCATCTCTTTTCATATTGATCCTTTAATAGTCCCGATTCAATCATGCAATGTATTCCCATTCAGAAGGTTTTGGCTTTACTGCATATGGGGAAAAAGGTGTCCACTTTCTTTAGACAGTTCCAACAAATATTAGATCCTTGTTGATATCGTTTTAAACACAGTTTCTCAGGTATGCAATACACAGCCTTTATTGGCATACAACAGCAAAATCACAACACAGGCATATACAACAGGAAGTCACAGATAGAAAGGAAAACGATAAGAGTTACCGTACTAATCTCAAGACTAAAATTTGCAACAGTCTCACAAAAGAATGCATCAAGTGTTGTTTGGAAGATAACAAATTTTATGACACCCCTGCTGTCGAGAACACTTAAAAATGGAATTCATATATTTTATCCATATAATTTCATATTTAGGGCATACAAACAGAATGGTGAAGTGTGTCAACAGAAACTAAGTCACAAGAACAAACTTTTGGAACGTTCTACGTTCTGTCTCCCATCCGAAAGAGCTAACAGCAAGCAAAGCCAAAGCTTTGCTCTGGGTGGGATTAATTGAAATTAAAAGATGTCATGATTTCATGCTCACATGGAATTAATGATGTGGTAGGGGAACAAGTTGTCTTTGCTGCAAGAGTCAGATTATGAAAGTCAAAATCCAATGTTAATACAAAGATAAAAGGACATATAATGCCTTCTAAGGCCCCATCTATACTGCCATATAAAATCCAGATTGTCTTTGAACGGTACAAAAATAAAAATTGCCTTCTAAAAACATTCAAAACCAATTTAGGAACAGGTCTGAAGTCTAATTTGGAAGCATAACAGAGTATCTTTGTACTCCATATGTGAGATTAAAATGCTCTCTGAAACGCAATCCTAAAGCAGTCCTAAAATCCAGTCTGGAAACAACTAAGGTTGAGCAGTTCCAATTCTAATAGTACATTTATACTATAGACTGCTGAGATTCCTTCCCAGCTCCATAGAATCTCGCTATTGTATATCAAACCTCCCTTCTTTTTGAACACATTGAAGTGTGATCAAACATTGGGCAAAAGGGCTACAATGTCAGGCAATAGGTATGTACACATGAAGCTCAGAGAGTGACTTAAATAAGAATCTGCATTCTGTGTTTATTTGTCCATTTGGTAGGTTACCCTCTGAGAAGATCTGTCATGTGGAGATTTCTTCTGGCCAGGCTGCTCCTCTTTCTCCTGCAGCCAATATATACACTCTCGGACTCAGATTGTAAGTGGATGGCTGTAGTCAACAGATTTGATAACCTCGGAGGTGACCGGAGCGTCTTCTTTCGGCAGCATGAAATTCCTTCAGTAGCGGAAATCTTCAAAGAGCTGGTGGATTCAGCCATAGACCCTGATGACAAAAATGCAGTGAGTACTAGCAGCCGTGTTTAGAAGTGGGAGATGAGAAGGGTTATTGCGTTACATAGGTCTTCAACGGAAGCTGTTTTCACACTGCATCACATAAAGCTCTTCAGGGCTCCATTTACACTGACATATAATGCCATTTGAAATGGTCAGTGTAGACTTGTATAATGCATGTTATTATATAGTCAGTGTAGACTTGTATAATGAATGTTATTATATGATCAGTGTAGACTCGTATAATGCAGTTAAATTGCATTATACGAATCTGCGCTGACCATCCAATACAGTTGCAAACTGCATTATATATGACAGTGTAGATTGGGCCCCGGAGTGGGGATGGAAGTGAGATACAGGAGTCATATGAAACCTGTCCCCGCTGGTTTTGCTTTTAATTACTCTGATTTTATCTGCTTGTATTTTAATGTATTGTCCATTATTTTATTTTGTGTATCGTTGGAATGTTTTAAGTTTTTGTCAAATATGTTGTGTTGTTGTTTCGGGCTTGTCCCTGTTGTGAGCCGCCCCGAGTCCCTTCGGGGAGATGGGGCGGGATATAAAAATAAAGTTTATTATTTTTTATTATTATTATAAGAACGTTAAAACTACTGGTTCAGACTGTGTGCTCCAACATTCTGTTTTCAGATGTCCCTATGGAAAGCATACAAGCAAGACATGATCCCAGAGAATTTTTCAATTTGTTTTCACTAGCAAACTCTTTTTGTCTGACACTGGACATAATCCACTCCAGCCCTGACATACTTTTATTTCTGGACACCGGGAAAAGAATATTATCTCAAACCAAGGATTTAAATAGTTTTGTTGTGTTTTTCTCTCCCGTTGCCTCCTTGTGGAAACATCGAGAGGAAAAAGTTATAATCATCTGCTGAACCTTAAATGTAAATTCTGTGAAAGCACTAGGTCGCAGCAACCAGGGCAGACTCATGCCTTAGTTATTACCTGGGAGGAAGAGTATCAGGTGCTGTTGGCCAATGGTTTCATATCCTATAATAGGAAGAGACCACATGAGCCCTGTAGTTCACTCCCCTGCCGCATAGGAAAAGCGCCCCCAACAGATGGCCATCCAGCCTCTGCTAAAAAACCTCCAAGAAAGGAGCTTCCACCACACTTTGAGGCAGAGAGTTCCACTGTTAAACAGCTGTCACCATCAGGAAGTTCTTCTTCGTGTTCAGTGGAATCTCCTTTTCTGTCATTTGAACCCATGGTTCCATTCAGGGCAGCAGAAAACATCCTCTTTCTTATGATATCCTTTCAAGTATTGATACACAACAATCATGTCTCCTCAACCTTCTCAGATCTTAGGTTTCTCAGATATTTTGAACCTCATCTCCCAGAACTCCAGATTATTGGCCAAACTGACTCCTGGAAGTTGGAGTCAAAGGCAGATAATCCTTGAGTCTTCCTTCCTATAAAGACACTGTAGTTGAAAGAGTTGTCATAGATTGACAGGGGATTTCAAAGCATATTGTTTCCATTTAAAGACATTAAAATAATGAAAGGAAACAGTTCACTGAACTGAGAGCACTGCACACAACTGACCAACATCTACCACCCACCCAGCTCTAGCTGTATCCCTAAGGAAACTGTTCCTACTTACAAAGGAAAAATAATCCAACTGCCATTGAAGCTTGTCTCTTAAAAGAGAAAGTTCACACCAAACTATCTGAAATAGGCTTTTGTCTCAAGCAGGCCGGACAAGAAACCAGAGAAAGGGAAGAGGGTGATTCTAGGTAGCATGGGTCCTGCTTACTGATTGATGAGAGAGAATTCTTCAGGTTAGGATATCCTGCATCTCCAGTAGGAAAGGGTTATTTGTGACAAGAACTAATATTGGATTTATTCAGGGTTGCGGTCATTTAGAATTTTAAATGATGGCTCTGCAAGACTTTGTGGTGATGGGTTGCTGTGAGTTTTTCGGGCTTTGTGACAATGTTTCTCAACATTGTGATCTTCAAATGGAATCTGCTGTTGAAATAACCCCCTTTTTTACAGAAATACCTGGGCTTTCCATACTACTTGAAAATTAACCTGACCTGCAAAACACTGGTAAGGGCATGGCTGCAAGGTTGGCAAAGGTGAGGTGAGACGTGAATTCAAATTTAAAAGGTGCTTCCTGAAGCCAGGGCCGGCCAGAGATAATTTTAAATATTAAGCGGGGGGGGGGGGAGCGCCCCCCTGCCGGCGCCGTGGGAGGCGTGTTCATGTGCCGCGGGAGGCACATGGCCACGCCTCCTGCGGTGCCGGCGGACCCCACCTCCTGTGTCCTGGCCCCGCCTCCCACGCTGCTCGCCCTGACCCCGCCTCTCACGCAGCCAGGGTTGGCCCCACCTCCCGCGCTACTCGCCCTCGCCCATCTGGCCTTTTCCAGCTGGCCAGACTGCAGCGGAGGTCCCTCCAGGCCCACGCTGCGTGAGAGGCGGGGCCAGGGCACGCTGGGCGGGAGGCGGGGCACCGCCCTGATGGTGCCCCGCCCCCCACCCAGTGCACCCTTGCCTGGCTGGCCTTTCCCAGCCGGCAGCGGCCATGTGGAGCTCGCTTGTCGCCGAACAGGCCTTCCTGTTCACCGGCGGGGGAAGCCTGACGGCGCCCCCCGGGGACCTGCACCCAAGGTGGCCGCCTCACATGGCCTCCATGGTGGGGCCGGCCCTGCCTGAAGCCCATCCACTGTTCCAACAGTGTGGAGATCTGTAAATCTGCAACACTTTCAAGCCATTGCTTTTAATTATTAATAGGAGTTTGTGGTTTTACTGTTGCTGAACAACTGTACTCATTTGATTAGTTGAGTTTTCAGAACACTTAGTGGGAAGTTTTATTGTGATTTAAAAGGCATTTTAGGGGAAAGAAAATTGAAATATTTTCTAAATTGGGTGGGAGTTTTTTTTTCTTCCTAGAGGGCTATTGAGGGGAGGAGGATCCAAATATGGTGGAAATGCTTTCAACAACCCTCTACTGGCTGTGAAAACAGCCTTGGGGAACTGCATGCTGCCCATGAGTCATGCCTTGGCCACATCCGCTCTAGAGTTACCACTCTGTAAAGGTTGTTTGTACTTCTCTCCCGTTCCAGGACTCTGCAATGGCACTTCGGACAGCTCACTACACTGGATTGAAACCGGTTGTGACTGTCACTTTTGAAGAACCCACCCACGCTGTGCGTCAGAAACAAGAACAATTGCAGATCAAAATGACGGCAGCTCCGTACAGGATAAAAGGTATTTTGATACCATTGGGGGTCACATCATCCTAAGGGCCAATGGGACCAAGGAAGCAGGTGGTATAGCAGGAAGTGCCTAATTACATCTGGTTTTCTGCAGAGTTCAGAAAATAGGTTTTCCAGTATGGAATTTTTAATTCATTATTTTGATTGCTGAAACACCAAAGAGTGCTATTTCTCATCATTTCCATATCCACACAGTAGAATTGTAGCAGCTTGATATCGTTAGAAATGTGGGAGAGAATTTTAGCTGCTGTTAATGGCCATGTAGTAACAATCAGGCTATATCTGATTGAGTTTGACCCAACTCTCCAGGAAGTTTTGCTGTCCAAGTTTGCATCCAAGAACTTCTTGGTTGGCATCATGCTATTTATTGTTTTTCTTCAATTCTAAGACACACTTTTTTCACAGGTGCTTTTAAAATAAATCTAAATCAAGCTTTTTTTTTTCTTTTGGTGGTATTGAAATTAGTGTGCGTCTTAGAATAGAAGAAATATGGTATTTATTTATTCTTCTGTGGCTCAGTGTTGCAAAGATTAGGTAAATCTGCATTCGACTCTCATTAGAACTCAGCCAGACTGTGAATGTGAAAATAAAAATGGCTAATAATCATTATACTTTTTGAGCTCTTTGGATAATAGGAGGGGCATACATTTCAATTCATTTGTAGTTACAGTAGAGTCTCACTTATCCAACATAAACAGGCCGACAGAACGTTAGATAAGCAAAATTGTTGGATAATAAGGAGGGTTTAAGGAAAAGCCTCCTACTGAGGAGTCTGTGTGTGATCATGGTGAATTCCAGGGCTTATGTAATAATAATAATAATAATAATTATTATTATTATTATTATTATTATTATTATTATTATTATTATTATTCTTTATTTGTAGATCACCCTATCTCCCTGAAGGGACATAGAAATGCAGGCAGTTCAAGATGAGATAGAGGTTGTTTTGAATTCCAATGTTCATTCCTTAGCAATAGGGGGAAAGTCCATTTATCTCGGAACTGGCCTTCAGTTGATAGGGAGTTTTCCCATGATATCAGATTAGGTCTCCGCATGGAGTGAAGGATAAATTAATTAGGTGTTTAGAAAGACTCAGTGAAAAATCCTTGAAACCCAGGCGTGTGAGGCATGATCTCATGGCTTCTTGATCGGGCTTGGGCTTAAATTAAGTGATGTTTACTTGGTGTCTCTCAGAGCAGACAACACTGCCAAAAGGTTCAGGTTTGTTGCACCCCAAGGCAGCGCGAGCACTCGAAAACCAGACTGGAGCCAATATATCACACAAGCCGTTTATTGAAGCAGAATATATACATATATCTATATGCATTTAAGGTGGACAGTCAGAGTAAGAAATAGTCCTTAATATATATTCAATAGCAACCCAGAAAGAGTTCAGCAATGTCCAAATTGTAATCCACAAGTGAAGCTCGATAGCTTCCTTTTCAGAAATCAAAGTCTGTCCATGAAACAATAGCAGGAACAAATCGTTGCAAATCCACTTGAAAAGTCCCATATCAGGATCAAGGAAGCTAGGTAAACAAAGCAGAGTCAAACTCGATTCAGGAACAAGGAAGACGTGGTAGCAAGGCAAGGTCTACTTGGTAGTTGTGGCTCGGCTCGGCTCACCTGGAACTGGGAACTCATGTCAGGCAAGGAGCTGGAAACTGGAACCTCTTCTGAGAAAAGGTGTTGCAGCCCAGGCAGTGAGAGCACTGAAAACCAACACAGAGACCAATAATCTTTTAATATCTTTATTAAAGCAAATAATAATCCCAAAATGAAATGGTGGAAAAGTTGAGCAAGCAATAGCCCTTTAAGAAAAGTTATAAGATAGTCCAGAAATGTCAAGGAATATGTCCACTATTAGAGTCCAAAGTCCGGAAACCGAAACACACTCAAAACTGATGATAGCCTTTGAGTGGGGAATAAAGTCAGCAAGCTAGGCAGATGAGCAAGGCAGGATAGTGGGTGAGTGGAGAACACTGGGGCATGAATGGAAGAAAGGTGTTAACCCCTTGCAAGCTATGCCCAAAACCACAAGACCTCGATCCTCTCGGCTGGTGCATGAATGAAGGAGAAGGCAGACCCTTTGGAGACCCCAGGATGTTCACCACAAGCTTCTCCTTGTTCCAGCATGCCTTTATTTGATCATATTTAGAATCATAGAATAGTAGAATTGGAAGAGACCTCATGGGCCATTCAGTCCAACCCCCCGCTAAGAAGCAGGAAATCGCATTCAAAGCACCCCCGACAGATGGCCATCCAGCCTCTGCTTAAAAGCCTCCACCACAGCCCGGGGGAGAGAGTTCCACTGTCGAACAGCTCTCACAGTGAGGAAGTTCTTCCTGATGTTCAGGTGGAATCTCCTTTCCTTTTATCCACTCTTTCAGGAATTCCTTCATCCTTTCTGCCATTATACCTGTAAAAATTTTATAATCTTGGTTCAGTACAGATATGGGTCTGTAGTTTTTCATTTTAAGGGGGTCTTGGCCTTCTTTGTATATCATTGTTATCATTGCTGATCTCCATGTAGCTGGGATTTCTTGGTTCTCTGTAGTTTGAAGCCATTGTTCCGTGTCCTAGTCTGCAGGGCAGCAGAAAACAAGCTTGCTCCCTCCTCCCTATGACTTCCCTTCACGTATTTGTACATGGCTATCATGTCTCCTCTCAGCCTTCTCTTCTGCAGGCTAAACATGCCCAGCTCTTTAAACCGCTCCTCATAGGGCTTGTTCTCCAGACCCTTAATCATTTTAGTCGCCCTCCTCTGGACGCTTTCCAGCTTGTCAACATCTCCCTTCAACTGCGGTGCCCAGAATTGGACACAATATTCCAGGTGTGGTCTGACCAAGGCAGAATAGAGGGAGAGCATGACTTCCCTGGATCTAGACCCGGGGTCCTCAAACTTTTAAAGCAGAGGGGACGGTTCACAATCCTTCAGCCTGTTGAGGGGCCGAATTATCATTTGGGAAAAAAACCCAAACAAATTCCTATGCACACTGCACATATCTTATTTGTAGTGCAAAACAACAACAATAACAATGAAAGAAAAATACAATATTTTAAAATGAAAACAATTTTGACCAAAATAAACCTATCAGGCTTTCAATAGGAAGTGTGGGCCTTCTTCTGGCCAATGAGATAGTCAGGTTAATTAGGATTGTTGTTGTTGTCTGTCTTCAAGTCATTTCAGACTCTGGGTGAGTCTAAGTCTAAAATTATTTATTTATTCATTTACTATGTTTATTTACTACATTTATATCCCACACTTCTCACCCCGAAGGGAACTCAGAGCAGCTGTATGTACATACAATATATTATATTGTCAGCTCACTACAGCCGCTCCTGAATGAACACACGAGACTCTCTGGGATATCACCAGAAACTTTACTGCAGGAAACATAAACATCAGAAAAGCCAAGAATGGGAGGCTCCGGCCAACCATCCTTTATATACCCTCCCCCTCATTTGAAAAGTCTCTTCCCGCTCAGCAAAACCTCGCGCAGATTCCCCGCCAAGTCCAGCAGCCGTTTCTTCTCCGAGTCCTGAGACTCAGGTGTCTTATCAATGTCAGTGACCCTGAAACTCAGAGCCACATCCAGGCTCTAGTAGCAGGGTTCTGACATGGCGTCCTCCTCCCCTTCGTCCTGGAAGGAAAAGATTTAACACAACTATTGTTCTCCGCTGTCCAGAGTTCCTTTATACTTTTTTAACAGGCTGCAATGGAATACCGGGTGTACCTTTCCTAGGTCCTTGGGTAGCCTCAGCTGATAGGTCACTTCGTTTATTCTTTTCGCCACCCTGAACGGCCCTATATAGCGTGGAGCCAATTTCTTAGATGGGAACCCCAATTTCAGGTTTTTTGTGCTCAGCCAAACCAGATCTCCTTCGCCCAATTTGTCCCCCTCTCGGCGCCTACGATCTGCAAAGAGCTTGTACTTCTTTTGCGTTTCCCGCAATGCCTCCACCACGTTCTGCCACCCTTGCTTAATTTTAGCCGGCCATTCCTTGTCGGTCTGGCCCTCTCCTTCCTTCCACTCGGGTAGCCTGGGGAAAGGTGCCACCTCCTGTCCGTATACTATTTCGAATGGGGCACGACCTGTGGCCGAATGTACGGCCCCGTTAAATGCCATCTCAGCAAACGGCAGAAGGTCTGACCAATCGTCCTGTCTATAATTGGTGTACATCCTCAAGAATTGGCACAGTGTTTGTTGGGTACGTTCGACCCCCCCCCCCCCCCCCCGTTGGTCGCGGGATGAAAGGCCGAGCTCAGGTTCCTTTCTGCTCCTAACAGCTGTAAGAATTTCCCCCAAAATTTTGCAGTGAATTGGACTCCCCGGTCGCTAATTATTTTGTCGGGGCACCCATGTAGGTGATATACATGCTTTACATACAAATCCGCAAGCTTTTCAGCCGAGGGGAGTTTTGGCAGGGCCACAAAGTGCGCCTGTTTTGAGAATAGGTCCAATATTGTCCAAATGTGTCTGTGGCCTCTGCTGGGGGGTAGTTCGCCTACAAAATCCATTGCCACGCATTCCCATGGCCTCATGGGCTCCACCACCTTCTGCAATAGCCCCTGGGGCTTCCCAGGTGGTGTTTTGCCCTCTGCACATAATTCACACTGCGTGACGTACCCCCTGGCGTCTTTCCTCATTCTGGGCCACCAGCATTGTTTGGCCAACAGTTTAATAGTCCTGGTAGGGCCTAGATGACCTGCACCCTTGTTATCGTGGCATTTCCTTAACATTTCTTGTCTCAAACATTCAGGAATATACAATTTCTTATTAACAAACACCAAATCCCCACACAGTTCTCCCTGTTCTTTGTTTGTTTGTAACCATTCGTCCATTCCATATGCTCGCTTCAACTCTTCCTCCCATATTTCTCCTCCCCCCGTGGAAATGGCAGTACGTTTGTTTTCTTTGGCCGCTTGTGCTCGAGTCAGTACTGCCAGGCCCCATTGCTTATCTAGGAAAAGGCTCCCCTCAGATTCCTGAATTCCTCCCCCGTGCTGAGGCATCCGAGAGAGAGCGTCAGCGAGTATGTTGTGTTTCCCCTGGAAGAACTTGAGTCTGAAATCAAAACGGCTGAAATATTGGGCCCATCTAATCTGCTTCGCTGATAGTTTGCAAGGGGATCTCAGATATTGTAAATTTTTATGATCAGACCACACCTCAAACGGTATTCCACTCCCTTCCAGAAAGTGTCTCCAGCACTCTAGTGCTTTCAGAATCGCTAAGGCTTCCCTCTCCCAAATCGGCCAGTTTTTTTCTGTATCGCTAAACTTTTTCGACAGATAGCCACATGGCTTCAGGTTCCCCCCCTCGTCTTTCTGCAGCAGGACTGCCCCATATGCCCGGTCTGACGCATCGCAATGTATTACAAAGATCTTAGACATATCAGGGTGCTGTAGGACAGGCTCCTCAGTAAAACGTTTTTTTAGGGCTTCGAAAGCTTCCTGGCATTCTATTGTCCAGGTCAGTTTGGCCCCAGGGGCCTTCACTTTGGCTGTTTCTCCCCTGCCTTTAGTCTTTAACAAATCAGGTAATGGCAAAGTGAGGCGCGCAAAGTCCTTGATAAATGTTCTATAGAAGTTTGCGAACCCCAGGAAGGATTGCAGCTGCTTCCGTGTTCTGGGGGCTTCCCACCCCCTTACGTCTTCCACCTTGGCAGGGTCCATCGCCACTCCCTGGGAGGAAATCCTATACCCCAGAAAGTCTATCTGGTCTTTATTGAACTCGCACTTGGCAAGTTTCGCATACAGTTTCGCTTCCCTCAACTTTTGTAGGACTTCCCTGACTAGTTCTACGTGTTGCTCCTTGGTCCGAGACATTATCAATATATCATCTAAAAAAATAAAAACTCCCTTGTACAATAATGGATGCAACACTTCGTTGATTAATTGAATGAATGCGGCCCCTCCCCCGCATAAACCGAATGGGAGCACACAATAATTGAATAATCCGAAGGCGCAGGAGAAGGCCGTCTTCCACCTGTCCTCTGGGTTGATCTGCAATTTATGGTAAGCCTCAATTAAATCCAATTTAGTGAATATCTGTCCCTCCGATAACTGGGCGATCAAGTCCTTCACTAAGGGTAGAGGGTATTTATTTACAGTACTGATTGCATTCAGGCCTCTGTAGTCAATGCAGAGCCTCAGCGTTTGGTCCTTTTTCCGCCTAAACAACACAGGTGCCCCTAAAGGGGAATTCGAAGGTTCTATGAAACCCCTCGCTAGGTTTTTATCAATGTACTTTCTCAGTTCCTCCTTTTCCCTAGCCGACATCGGGTATATCTTTGCCTTGGGAAGCGCTGCTCCTGGGACTAGCTCTATTTTCACTTCAACCCTCCGCTTCGGTGGGAAATTGTCTGCTTCCTTCTCGTCAAACACGTCCACAAAATCACGATACTCTGGGGGTAATATATCTGCCAGTTCTGCTATTCTGATAGAGTCTTCCTCCCCCCTTTTTCCCAGCTCCCTCTCGACTTCCTGGCTCCCTTCTTCCAAACTCATCCCGAAAATCATGCTCTTATCCTCCCAGTTGATTTGCGGGTTGGCCTGCCCCAGCCACGGCATGCGTAGTATAACATTATAGTTGGCTATTTGTGATATCACAAATGACACCTTTCCTTCCCAACTCCCTATCTTACACTTTACATCTTCGGCACTGTGCCTAGCTAACGATCCTGATGCTGTGGATCCGTCCAACTGCGAAAATGCTATTGGGGATTCTAGGCTCGTTCTTTCGCATCCCAATCCCCCGGCTAATTCAGGGGAAATGATGTTCCTGGAACATCCACAATCCACAAACGCTTTGCATGTTGCTTGTTTGCTGCCATTTTCAAGCTGAATGGGGACCACTATCATAGCTTTGTCCTGACTTACCAACCCCCCCGAATGGTGCCTCATCGGTGGTTCTTCCTCGGCGCGTTTTCCTGCCACGGCTCTTGGTTTGGGCGGGCCTCCGCCTTCCCCTTTTCTCTGCCAGCACTCGGCAGCCCTGTGGCCCAACCGGCCGCACACGAAGCAGCCACTCCTGCTGGCGCTCACGTTCCCTCTCGGCTCCGCTCTCCTCCCGATTGGGGTTGATCCCTCCTTCCGGCTCCCCTCTTTCATCTGCGGCCGTTGCTGTAGCCCTCCTCGGTGCCTCCTCGCCTGGGCCAGCGATGTCTCGACGCGCCCCGCCAGCTGAATCCATCCGTGCAGTGTGTCAGGCTCATCAGGATGCACAGCCCAGGAGAGGATCTCCCGCCTGAGCCCCTCTTTGAAGAGTTCCATCTTTGTCACTGCAGACCATACCGACCTCTGCCCCTGGGAGACGGTCTTCAACTTCTCCCTCACCCGGATCTGCTCCAATGGATCTCGGAAACGGGTCTCCAGGGCCCCCATAAAGCGTCGGACTGACCCCAGACATGGGTCGCGCGGCGCGTGCAGCTGAACGTACCAGCTAGCCGCTCCCCTCTTCAACACTGCACCAATGGCCCGGATCCGGCTGGATTCCGTTCTAAAAGTGTGAGCATTGTCCTCCATATAGCCCCTCACCGTGGTAAGGAAAAAATCCAGTTCAGAGGACTCTCCCCCAAACTCGATCCTTAGTTCCTCTCGTCTCGGTAGGAGTCCCTGTGGTGGCAATCCCCAATCCTCCGCCCGTCGCAAGCCCCCTTGCGGACCAGTGGGCCCCGCTGCTGTTTCTCTTGGCCCTGTGCCACGCCCGGCATTCGCCAGGGGCACTAGGGTCTCAGCTGGGAGCGTAGCCGGGATTCTCGGAGGCTTTTCCCCTTCGTCGTCACTCTCCTCCACCCGCGTCAGGCTTGTTTGGGTCTTGGGTCGGGCGCCGGGCTCCTTTCGCATTCCCCTTCCCTTCGGTTCTGGGAGGTCTGCAAAGCCCTGGCTGCTTCCCACGCTCATGTCCCACATTGAGCCAGCCCGAAGTTCCCTTCCTCTCTCTGGCTCCGCCAAAAACGCCAGGCGCTCCATCGCCCTCGACATTACTGCCAGGGTGGTCTCCATCGCCGACATCCTCTCCTCCAGAAACACCATCCTTTGTGGGGCTGGGGAAGGTAAATCTTCCTCTCCTCCGGTGCTGTCTCCCTGCACCACTCCACGCCTCTGGGTTACCCCATTCGGCTGGGCATAAGCGGTGGATGACACCAGGGCTGCCAGCTGGTGGAACTCAGCGTCCGGCTCGGGAGTGGCCCTTCCCGACCTTCCTCCTCCTGCGCCCAAGAGCTCTTCATCCTCCACTTGCATGTTGCACCTCACCGCTACAGCGGGATGGTGTCCGTAATTCTTGGCTTAGTGTCAGCTCACTACAGCCGCTCCTGAATGAACACACGAGACTCTCTGGGATATCACCAGAAACTTTACTGCAGGAAACATAAACATCAGAAAAGCCAAGAATGGGAGGCTCCGGCCAACCATCCTTTATATACCCTCCCCCTCATTTGAAAAGTCTCTTCCCGCTCAGCAAAAGAGACTCCCCGCCAAGTCCAGCAGCCGTTTCTTCTCCGAGTCCTGAGACGCAGGTGTCTTATCAATGTCAGTGACCCTGAAACTCAGAGCCACATCCAGGCTCTAGTAGCAGGGTTCTGACATTATATTATTAGCATAACACAATATTAGCATTATATATTACTATATTGAACTATACCACTATACTGTAATATTATATGTAATATATAACATATAAGAAATATTATTATATGGTATTATAATTAGTATTATATTGTATAAAATGATAATATTATTATCAATATCATAAGTATATACAATATATTATATTATTAAAACTGATATAAAAAATTTATATTATAAATAAGGGTGGGGACCAGGTAAATGACCTTGGAGGGCCGCATCCGGCCCCCGGGTCTTAGTTTGGGGACCCCTGATCTAGACGCTATACCCCTATTGATGCAGGCCAGAATCCCATTGGCTCTTTTAGCTGCCGCATCACATTGTTGGCTCATGTTTAACTTGTTGTCCACGACGACTCCAAGGTCTTTTTCGCACACACTGCTGTCAAGCCAGGCGTCCCCCATTCTGTATCTTTGATTTCCATTTTTTCTGCCGAAGTGAAGTATCTTGCATTTGTCCCTGTTGAACTTCATTTTGTTAGTTTCGGCCCATCTCTCTAGTCTGTCAAGATCATTTTGAATTCTGCTCCTTTCTTCTGGAGTGTTAGCTATCCCTCCCAGGTTTCAATTTTGAATTTATATACATTATTACACCTTTTTTTCCATAACCAAGGAGAAAAAGACTTCACCAATACATTTGTTAGTTAAATGCATTGTATGTCTTTGTGCAATATATGACTCTTGAAGGGCCACAACATCAAATTTGCACTTCTTTAAATAGTTAAATAGTCTTTTCCTTTTATTAGGGGAATTTAGTCCATTAATATTATTTGAATAACATTTCAGTTCCATAGTTTAGCTCTGGTTTTCATATTCTTCATCCATTGTCCCCATTTCTGGGGGTGGTAATTTGGTCATAATTTCTGCTTTTTCAGGAGATTTTGTTCTTGCCCTTTTTTTCCTCTCTCTTTTGATCTCTTGCTCTGTCTGTACCAGTACCTCACCCTCTCTCATTAGTTTTTTGTAGAATTCTTTTGCCTTTTCTTCGGAAGTGATCTAGTATCTTTCTTGTTTATAAGTCATCATGAAACCTTCTTTTCTTTCCCACCTAAAGCGAATCTGTCTTTTTAACTCTTCAGTGAGGAATTGGTATTTTTTCCTTTTCTGTAAGGTACTCATTGGGAACTCTTTCAATATTACTATTTTTTCCCTTTGTATCTGATAGTGTTTTTACTGCTACTTCTCTTCTCATCTCTACATTTTCTTTTAGAAAATTGGACTATAGTGTCTCTTGCTACATGATTTTTTTGAGAAGTTAGTTGTAATTCTAAAGGTTTTGTCAATATTCTCCTCCATCTCTTCATTTGTCGTCTGAATTAAGTCTGCTAAGATTTGGGTTTCAATCATTTTTAAATTTTCTTTGGGTTCTTCTGGTATATTCCTTATTCTTATTTGGAGTTCTAATTCTTTGTGTTCAATTTTCTCCTGTCTTGCTTCTAATCTTGCATTTCTCATTTCTAATAATTCCAGTTTTCTTTCAAATTTATCTTGATTCTTTTCCATTTTTTGTTTATCTTCTTTGATCTCCTTGATGCTCATCTGAAGTTCGTTCATTTCTTTTTCCATATCAGTAAGGTCTTCTGAGAGGTCCTTTTTCATGCTTGCCATCTGTTATTGTAGTATCTTCTGATTTTCAGCTATTTTCTGCAGTTCCCGCATAATATCTTTTTAGTTGGGTTCATTTCTTTTTCCATATCAGTAAGGTCTTCTGAGAGGTCCTTTTTCATGCTTGCCATCTGTTATTGTAGTATCTTCTGATTTTCAGCTATTTTCTGCAGTTCCCGCATAATATCTTTTTAGTTGGGTTCCTCTGTTAAGGAGTTTTTCCTCCCGAGTGGTTTTTTGTCTTCTTTCTCCATTCTTGTTTTTGATGAATGCATTTCCAGTTTTTCCTTGCCCTTATAATGCCTTGTGATTATTTATTTGACTCCAATATAATAGTTGGGGTTGATCAAGAAAGGTCGGAGTTGATTAGTTGCTTGATCACTTAAATAAGGGTTAGTTGATTAATGTTCCACTAATAGGTTATATATATCAAGTCTATTACTTAATTAATAATTCTTAACTTATCAATGGGTCTTTAGTTGATTATGCAGTCATACAGTTCAAGTAGTTAATCAAATAAACAATTCAGTAGAAGGCCATATACTAGACATAAAAACGTAAAAGCAATTCAGTATTTAAGTTGCTCCTCTGAATCAGTTTGTCCCCACCAGTTAATTTCTCAGTTAATCAACAGACAGGTATTTAATCATCAGACGGATATTTCATCCCCCTTTGTTTGTTCTACTATCAATATGCTATAGAATATTGCTCTGTCTTTAATTTATTCCAGCCCTCAATATCCAGTAGACTTTAATTAATAGATGAACCTTTCTTTTTATATCAATATCTATTGGGGACCTAAGAGGTTTTATAAGCTCTCTAGCCGGTGTGGGGGTGGGGGGGTGTTCTTTCTTACTCTTCCCTTCTTCTGTTCCTTATTCAAGCCTTTCTTTATGGTCTCTTTGTGTCCTTATACCTTGTAAACTGAGTCCATCTTCTTTCTGCTTTCTCGACCCTCGTATGCTTCTCGTTCTGGTCCGTCATTTCGTCTGCTTCTCGTCCTTGTCTTATTATTTGGGGGCGTCTTCTTGTCGTCCTTGTGTTACCTTATTCATCCTCAGCTCGGTGATTTCCCCTCTCGGCCTTGACCCTTGTGTTTATTTGCGGGCGTTTTGTTGCATTACAGTCAATACTGTCACGAAGTACCATCTCCTCTCCCTCTTCTACCCAGGCCGGCTGATTTCTCCCGTCTGTTTTGGTCCTCTTTCTCCCTGTTTTCTGTCTCTTTCAGTTCTCTAGGCTGCTCTTAAGTGTCTATAGTTGGTGTTCTTTCTTTCTATTCCTGCCCGGGGTGTTTGCTTTATTCCCTCCAACTCACTTCCGGTCAAGCCCAACCAGGCACTTCCCTGGAGTCACGTGGTACTTAGCTAGACAAAACAAATTCCTCTTCAAGATCGATGTACAATTTTCTTATCTTTGAGGGCTTCAGTTTTCTATACCGCTTCTGCCTAGTTCCAGTTTTTCCAATTTTCAGCTCCAATTTCTCTCAATACTGTCCTGATTAATTAGTTTCAGATCCCAAATCTTGACTGACTTAACAATCAGTCTTTAATTCTTTAAAAGCCAGAGAGTGTTAGGATAGGCAGCGAGAAGCACTCTCTCCCACCACCACCCTCTTATATTGAGAATGCCTCCGTTTCTTCCAGTACCTTTCCTTTCCCCTTAAATCCATGCACCTTACAACAATTTCTTTCGTAAGTACTTACATTTCTCTTATTTTAGTTTCTTCATCTCTTGGAAAAGAGCGGCTAGGCTGCTGTAATCAGGAAAGGGGTCGATTCATTGCCCGAGCTTGCCTCCTCGCATCCCGCAGCCCGTTGCCCCTCGTCCGGCTCCCTTGACCAGCCTCCTTGAGGGAGATCTGGTTCTTGGGGAGTTTTATTAGGGGTCCTAACGGGTTTGACAGACTTTCGAGCCTCAATCTGCTCTAGGGAGGTGAGCTTGCACGCTCAACCAGGACGTTTTTGGGAGGCTTGTGTCTGAGCGCTCTCGAGACACTCAACCAGCCGCCATGCTGCCGCTCTCGGAAGTCGGTGCTACGGATTTTTAAGAGGCCTGAATAGAGGGTGAAAGGGAGAAACCAGCCAAGAGGAAGACACATCAAGCAAACCCTTGCTGTGATCACCTTCCATCTGGAAATCTATGTCCTTACTGTAGATCCAGAATAGACTTCCACAGTCACTTACGGAATCACTGCCAAGACTCTGCTCTTGGAAGACAATCATACTCGACCACAAGTGATTGCTTGTGAAATGTGTTTTCCCCCTAAATACTCAATGAAATGTATGCCAGTTCCAGATAGTGAATGCCCTTGGCATGTGGCAATGGCTTTGCAAATAAATCCGCAAAGTTACCCACCCACCCGAATTATTAATACTAATTAATATTATTTGATCAGTTGTAATGCACTTGTGTTTTTGTTTTCTGAATATGCCGTGTCTCCAAAAGGTTGCAGAAGTGAAGAGGTTTGCAGGATGTGCTGGTGCACGCCGATGCCCTTCATGAATGGCAGTGTAGTCATGGATGTGATGGTGGGAAGCAATCACCTTGGCTTCCCTGTGGACGATAAGAGGTGAGAGAAATGCTTTGGTTTGTGATGAAACATTGAACATATAGCTTGATTGAACACAATTTTGGGTGTTCTAATCTCTTGGAAAACATGATTCCCAAGCTTGGGCACAACGGGTATGTGTGCCAGGTTGGTCCACATCCATCTTTGGTGGCTTCACAGTGCTTGCAGGATGTGTGTTAACTACATCTCCCATCATACTCTGTCATTGACGGGAGTCACAGGGTTCTGTAGATAGGGCCATCTTGGAAAATACAAACATAGGTTGATACATACCTACATATATACTACATACATGCCTACATGTATATATTGACATTATTATACACATAGATATGAACATGATTAAATTAGCTGGTTTCTCTCTTCCTTTTGAATCATGTCTCTTAGAATGGAGACTTCTTTTACAATGGGTTAGAATCGTGCTGTTGTTCACATGTTGTTAGACTTCAGACTTAACCTGCGCAGCCTACAGTGAGCAGTATTGTGAATTACAATCCAACAACACTTGAAGGATTGGTGGTTTTTTCTAACATAACAGCATAAAAGGTTCTGATTCCTGTGATTTTTAAAATTCATAATATTTTCTTATTTCTAGGTTTTCTATCAATGTAAATGGATATATGAGAGCAAGTAGAAAAAGAATTAGGTTCAGGATTGGGAGAAAGGTAAATCCCTTTGGTTGATGAGGGTTCAGCATTCACAGAGGCATCTGAGTTGTTATTGTTTCTGTTATCATCATTACTAAAATCACCCTCATTGGTATTTTCCCCAATATTGCCCTTTCCCTTACAGCTCAACATACAAAAACGGTAATTAAATATGTTTTAAAAATATTTTGAAAAATAAATATGTGGAATGAAAAATATTTAAACATTTATTAAAAGATAGGTTAAAAATGGTAAAGGGCATACAGTGCTTCTTTGTTTTGGCATGGAAGCCATGATCAGCAGCCTCAAGTACTTCAGTCCAGGGAAAACTTTGCCGTATGGTTGTGCCACACGTATAAAAAGGGCTTACAGGGGCAAACATGGTATGGAGACAGCACAGAGAAAAATTCAGTATAAGTTTGGGACTGCCTGCCTGCCTGCCTGCCTCCCTCCCTTCGTGGAGCAGCATTACAATATATCACCATAGTCTGCAGCCAAATGGGGCACAGACGATGCAAAATTTTACCATAGATCCTGTAGAATGTATTATTTGGGTCTCTGTAGCTTCATTATGCAAGAGAAATGTTAATTGTGTCCTGATGTTCTCTTCTCTGGCCTCTTTGCGTCCAAATAGCTGAATGTTTTGAGGAACTTCATGTCCCTGTCACATCCGTCGCGTCCCTTGTGGTACACTCACGAACGAGCCCCTGTGCTCATCCTTGGTGACATCTCCAGAAACAAGGTTGTCCTCTTCTCAGACACAGGGTTTGAAGATTACTTTCTAATAGAGGTGAGAGATGATGGGGGTGAGTTGGGTGGGATGCAGGACTCAGGAAAATCATGGCGGCCAGCCTCCCCGGTTTCCTTCTCATTCAAATCTGATGGTAGTGGCAGTAGCAATCAAAAATTCAACCCATTGGTTTGGCCACAGCTGACTATGCAAAACATACCTTCCAGGTTTGGAGGTAGAGAGGCCCCTTGGCAAATCTCTAGAGCTCTAAGGTCTCTGTATGGAAGGAAATCTGAGGGGCAAACCTTGTTGGAACTCAACCACATCCTGCACAAGCTTTTAGTCTTGATCAAGGATATAGATAAGTGGATGAGTTAGTTGGCAGAGAAAAGCTTTCCCACATTGGCCTCTCTGTCTGCCTGTCACTCTGTTCTCTCCTCCTATCACCTTGCTTGTTAGACTGATACATCTCGGGGACAAGGGACAAGTCTCTGATCCATTTTGTTCTTCTTTTGTTCTTCTCCTGGGAACATGAAAAGATACAAGATCTGTGCCTAGATAGATAGATAGATAGATAGATAGATAGATAGATAGATAGATAGATAGATGGGCCTTATTAGCTTTCCCCTTTAGGTATTTAGGTATGTAGTTTATAACTTTTTAGTTCGACTCTGCTGCTGAATTGCTTAAGCTCATTCGCTCTGCTGCTAGCATTAGACTGGTCTTATCCGCTTAACTGCTGCTCCTGCTATTGTTACTGCTTTATATATTTTAAATGTGTTTTAATTTTTGAAAATTACCCCCAACACCTCTGCTGCCCAGAACTGCTGCCACCGCCAGTGCCTGACCCCTGTAATAGTACAAGCCCTGAAACCCCAGGTTTTGCCCCTCAAATCTTAGGGCCTGAGATAGTTATCATGACACACAGTTGATGGTGGTTGACGTAATGTTTTGGGAATTACTCTGGGGCAATAACCTTTTGGAAATAAATGGCAATCATAACCTTATTGAAAAGGAAAAAATGATGTCATAGCCATTTTGCAAATATGAATCTCTATGAACAAGTGGAGATCACCTTTTGAAAACCATTAGTGAATAAAAGTATGACCTTGTTAGATTTCAACTCTTTGAACAAATGATATTCACAAGCATTGATGTAATGGCACACAGGTAACTCAGCTATTAAACTGAAGAACCATGTCTTTGAACAGCCAAGGACAAAGACATGCCACAATAAAAATATATTTGGTTAGCAAAGGATGGTTGTTTCTTTATAAATTGCAGTTGTGGTTACCCAAAACATATACACTCCCTTAAATAATAATAATAATAATAATAATAATAATAATAATAATAATAATTTTATTTTTGTACCCCGCCACCATCTCCCCAGAGGGACTCGGGGCGGCTTACAGATATAAAACCAACATACAATAATATCAAATACAAAAGCACACAAATAAATTTAAAAGGCATTAAAAATCACAATCATAATAAAACACTTGAGAAACACAGCAAAAAAAACATAAAATGAGCTGGGCAAAGTGCACTGAGTGGAACTTGTAAACAAGAAGGAAGTTAAGGTGCTACAAGGTCATGGGAAGAGCCTTAGACCTCTTAGTTCAAAAACCTCTTAAAACCTCTTAGTTCAAAATATGCACTCAGAGATCAAATTAAGCACCAAAACATCATGTTTTACAACAAATTAACAGAAAAAGCAGTTCAATACACAGTAACATTATGTAGTAATTACTGTATTTACGAATTTAGCACCAAAACATTGCAATGTATTGAAAACATTGACTACAAAACACTGACTACTAAAAGGCAGATTGCGTTGGATAATACAGAATGTTGGATAAGTGAAGGTTGGATAAGTGAGACTCTACTGTATATACATTAATAAACAAATAGTGCAAGGCTTGGGAGGCTGCTATTTCCAACAAGCTTGGGGAATGGTTGATGTGTTGATGAACTTCATTGCTATTGTATCCTGTAGTGAACCTTGGTGAACTGTGAATCCCTGGACTGACTCTTGACTATGGCTTTTGGATTACCCTTGTACTTTGGCTTCTGTGACTTGACTGTGGAACTATGACTATTTATATATTTATTTTATTTACAGTATTTATATTCCGCCCTTCTCACCCCGAAGGGGACTCAGGGCGGATCACATTATATACATATAGGGCAAATATTCAATGCCCATATACACATAGAACAGAGACAGACGCAGAGGCAATTTAACCTTCTCTTGAGGGGATGTTCAATTCTGTCCACAGGGGGGAGCAGCTGCTTCATCATCCACTGTGACGGCACTTCCTCATTCCAACATCGTAAATTAGTTAAATTTGCCTCCCCACTTTATAAGTGGTACCTTATTTCCTACTTGATAGATGCATCTATCTTTCGGGTTTTATTTATTTATTTATTTATTTATTTACTTTTCAAACTTATATGCCACCACTCCCCTAGGGCTCAGGGCGGCTTACAAGAACCAGCTAAAATCCTCTTGGTTGGTGAAGAGCTGCCTGGAAGGTCTACTCGATCCCTTGAGTAATATAATCAATGGCTCTCTTGAACAGGGGGTCTTCCCAGACAACCTAAAAGGCAAGGGTTCGTCCCTTGCTAAAGAAGCCTAGCTTGGATCCCATGACCCTTGCCAACTATCGTCCTGTCTCCAACCTTCCACTCTTAGGTAAGATGATAGAGCGGGCTGTGCTGGGACAATTGCAACAATTTTTGGATGATACAGCCGGCCTGGACCCTTTCCAGTCAGGCTTCCGCCCTGGCCATGGGACGGAGACAGTCCTGGTTGCCATCACAGATGAACTTCATCGCCAGTCTGATAGCAGCGGATCAGCGCTACTGGTACTTCTCGACCTTACCGCAGCGTTTGACACCGTTGACTACAATCGAATGATTCACCGTCTCGCCATGTCCGGAGTTCGCGGTCAGGCCCTCAATTGGTTCAACTCATTTCTGCGAAACCGGAGCCAATGCATGGAGTATATGGATCAAGTCTCTGACAGATCTTCCCTCCTATGTGGGGTACCCCAAGGTGCAATTCTCTCCCCTCTTCTCTTCAACATCTACGTTAGACCCCTTGCTAGTTTGGTTCGGAGTTTCGGCCTAGACTGCTATCAATATGCGGACGACACCCAACTCCTTCTGCGCTTGGAGCCTGGAGCAACGTCAATACCAGACCATTTCACCTTATGTCTGGAGGCTCTGTCGAACTGGCTACGTGCTAGTAGACTGAAGCTGAACCCGGCGAAGACTGAGATTCTCTGGCATGGCCGCTCGACTGGTCTGACCCATCTGTTACCCACCTTCGATGGTGCTGCCCTATCTCCTTCGCCTACCATTAAGAGCCTGGGTGTCGTTTTGGATTCGCAGCTGACAATGGAAGCTCAGGTCGCTGCTGCCAGCAAACAGGCCTTTTTCCACCTACGACAAGCGAGGCAGCTGGCACCCTATCTATCTGATGAGGCTCTGGCAACAGTCATCCATGCCACGGTCACGTCTAGGCTGGACTATTGCAACGCCCTGTATGTTGGCCTTCCGATGTCCACGACCCGAAAGCTCCGTATTGTTCAGAATGCGGCAGCCAGGCTACTCACAAGAACACCCATGAAATGCCATATAACACCAGTGCTGCAGCATCTGCATTGGCTTCCAACTGATTACCGTGGTCTATATAAGATGCTAGTTCTGACTTTTAAAATTCTTTACGGCCAGGGCCCACTTTACCTTAGGGACCGTCTCTCCTTCTCCCATCATCGGAGGTCGCAACGACCATCCCAATGCAACTTACTTTACATACTGGGTCCTAGAAAAGTGCACTTGGAAAGGACCAGACGCAGAGCTTTTTCTATTTCTTCCCCTGCCTTATGGAATGCCTTGCCGCCCTATATGAGAGCCATGCGTGAGTTAGGACCTTTTACCCTAGCACTTAAGACCTGGCTCTTTACTAGAGCTTTTAATCTATGTTAATTTTATCAATATTTGTATGTTTGTATTTTTATCCTTTACTATTTTATCTTGTAAATCGCCTAGAGCATCCTGGATGGAGGGCGATTAATAAGTAATTAAATGATGATGATGATGATGATGATGAAAACCAACAATTTAAAAACATCTTAAAACATATTTAAAAATATCTTAAAAACATCCTAAAAGCACCTTTTAAAACATCTAACAGGGTTGCTAGGTCAGCAACAAGCAGGGGCTTTTTTTTTTTAATTGGCCACGGGCTGGCCTCGAACTCATGACCTCATGGTCAGAGTGATTTATTGCAGCAGGCTGCTCACCAGCCTGTGCCACAGCCCAGCTCTTGCTCCTTGGAACATTCATCTGTGAAACCTTGTCATTTGACCCTTGGACTGAACCTTTTGATTTCTGTATACTGCTGAATACTGACCCAGCATTGTAGTACGCTCCTAGTTCACGAAACTTTGCTTTATATCTTGTAGCGGTAAGCTGTTGGAACTCAGACCTTGAAAGCAGTTTAGAAATTATGTATGTGTTTAAAGTAAAATAGTTTGGTATTGTTCTTGTTTCATCTCTGCCTGCATACCGGCAGAGCTGTGGATCATGACAATAGCCCTGAAATGAAGCGATCTAAGTTTAGACCCAACAAGAAAAATGGCAAACCCTTACATGGGAATTTCCCTTTTGCTTTCAGCCCACTAGGAGTTGCCTCCGTCTCCTCATATAAGATGTGTCTTGCCTCCTTTTCTACTCCAGGTGGCCATCGACAGCTGCAGGATTGACTCCATCACCTGCAAGAAGACGGCTTTCTCGCCTTCCATTGTTGACACTATTGCGACAGAAAGCACCCTCTTCATCCGGCAGAACCAACTGGTCTATTACTTTGTGGGGCATTACCCCATTCTACACATGAAAAGCCCAGGTTCAGGTAAGTGAACCTGAAAAAAGCAACAACAACACAGGCCATAACAACCCGTGTTTGACCAATATGCAGGGTTTTTTTGGTTGTATTTTGTCTTTTCCTACCTGAAAGAATAATGTTATAATTTTAAAGGATTCTCTTCCTTTGACTCTTCATATTTTGCACTCATCAACCGTTATTAGAGATAACACAAACTGAAACTTTTGCCTGGCACTGATTTGCTTAATTCGGACTGCAAAGGAGAAATAGTTAATTTTTAGACAATAATTGTCATGAGTAATTGCAGCCTGAATCAATTGCATTCTGTCGTGTTTCTCCATACTGCTTTTAGCTATTGCATTGTGTTTTCTTCTTTTTCCGCTTTTCCTTTAGCGATGTGGACACGTATATTGAACGAAGTCTGTGTGAAGAAATTAAACCCTGTGTTTTTTGCGAAGAATAACACTGAATACGTGATTGCTCTTGCTGGCGGCAGGCAAGAAGGGAACTTCTATCTTATTTCTGTGCAAGGTATTTCTTTTGGGCTGCCAGAATTCAGGGTAATATGAAGGGAGTATATCTTAGTAGGCCAGTTCTGCTCTCTTTTTGTCCTGTGTAAGGAAGTGGGCCAAGATGGCTTGAATGGGGTCAGTTGAGTGTAGAATTTCTTGGTGATGGGCAAATGATTGGATTCCAGAAAAGTAGATCCAAAAAGCAAGGAAAATGTATTTTCTGTAGGATATGGGGAATTTCCATGATTTATCTGTATGACAGTGATGTTAAACTGCTTTTTTAGGGTTGCTAGATGTGTGGGAGGATGGATAAGGTGAAAAAAGAGATGAGCAGATAACATCCCCCAGACAGCAGGGGAAAAGGTAAATCTGAGAACAAATTCAGTATGGAGAACTGCAAAAAATAAACACTTAGACTCATAAAAGTCACTTCTAATCAGTTAATAACAGATCTATAATACAGTGGAATCTTGACTTAAGAGCATCCAGCTTTAGAGTGTCACTGGCCTGCATTTCACTTTGAGTTAAGAGCTAGCACCAGAGGGAGCGTTAGTTCTTAACTCAATGGAGCACCCTCCGTGCTTCATGCCTCTATGCCCTGTGCTTTTATCCGCTTTGGAAAATTGCTGTCTGCTTTGCTTTTGTCCGCTTTGAGGAACTTTGGGCTAGTTGATTTTGTGTGGTTTTTTATTCCTGATATGTTTGGATTCATGAAGAAAGAGAGGGAGAGAGAGCAAGAGAAGGAGGGAGGCAGGAATGAGTACAGGATAAAGAAAATGATGCTTCTGCCTCTTCACTTTCTGCTTTTTGCTTCCTTACCACAACTTTGAACTTTTCCCATTTAAAATTTGATCTTTCTTTTTTATTGTTCCATGTGAATGTGCATTTATATATTATTTGTTATTTATAAAGTACATTTTCTTATTTAAAAACATGTAATAAAAATGGGGGGGGGGGGTTGGGCCCCCGGAATAGATTAACAGAATTTCAATGGGAAATTTGCTTTGAGACAAGAACAATTTGAGTTAAGAGTTCAATCACAGAACCAATTAAACTCTGAACTGAAGGTATCACTGTATAATATAATATATTTATTTATCGTATCAGAAGCGAACCGAGGGTACAGTTGTAATGTATTTAAAAACACAAAGTTTAAAAACTTGGCATTATACTAAATGTCCTTTAACCAGTAGCTGAACCCTTGGAGTGCCTCTGGTGTTGCTATAAGAAGGTCCTCCCTTGTGCATGTGGCAGGGCTCAGGCTGCATTGTAATAGGTGTTCTGTGGTTTGCTCTTCTCCACACTCATATGTCATGGACTCCACATTGTGGCCCCATTTCTTAAGGTTGGCTCTGCATCTTGTGGTGCCAGATTGCAGTCTGTTCAGTGCCTTCCAGGTCTCCCAGTCTTCTGTATTTTGGAGTGCTGCAATGCTCCAGTGGGATTCCTTCCAAAGGTGATCCTCAGAACTTGAGATGCTTGTCTGTCCTTAAGGTGAAAAGCACACATCTGTGTTTTAGACGGATTAGGAATCAGCTGGTTTTCCCTGTAATAGGCAGTAAGAGCACCTAAAACTTGGAGAGCTTCTGTTCAACCAGTTCAAAGCTCCCTGCTTGGGCAATGATGGCACAATAGTCAGCATAGATTAAACTCTTTGTCCCTTCTGGCAGTGGCTGATTACTTATGCAAATGTTAAACATTGACGGAGCAAGCACGCTTCCCTGAGGCAGGCCGTTCTTCTGTTTCTGCCATCTGCTTCTCTGGCCCTGGAATTCAACAAAAAAAGCTCCTGTTTTGTAGTAGATTTCCTATGAAGCGGGTGAGGTGATAGTCCTTTGATAATATAATATAAAGCAACAGACAGTAACATAGTTTTAGGTACTGTTACTGAAGAATTTGACTAGTACTTCATAATTTGCTTATTATATTTTGAAATTGACGTTTTCCTTTATTGGTCAAGAAGAGAATATTCGCCGATGTGTGAGTGATGGAACACATGTACATAAACCACTGGGTAAGATGAATGAAGCTTATGGAAACAAAGAAGACCATAAGCATCTTGCAAATCTGTTGGCATTGGGTTGTCTGTATGTTAAGAGGGCAGAAATAGCCCCGACAAGTTTAACGTTGTGTCCCCCACTTTTTTTTACAGATGGGATTGTGAATAACTCTGGCCCCTTGCTGGCTCATCAGCAGACAGTGTGCCAATTTTTGAAAAGTAGGTTTCTCTACATTTCTGCTGTCTGCCCCACAGCTCCTGTCCTGAGGGTGTTTGTGGGGGGGGGGGGGGGGGGCGAGGGGCAGGCAAAGCCCAGCTGGGCTACTTATGTCTTCCCGTGCTCCTTTTAACAAAACATGTTCTGCACTCATTACTATGGAGAGAAGAATGTAATGGGAGAATGCTGTTCTGGCACTAAAGACTATTCCAAATGAACTTAGCATTGTTGAGTCAAATGTAAACTCATTTTATAGATCTTCCTTATACCCAGATATAATATAAAAATGGCATTACAAACAAAATAAGCAAGCATTCATTAAATTACGTACCAGAAACATTTATTGGTTTTTCTCCATCAAGTGAAATAGTCCTACCCAGCTATTTCTAGTCATTACAGCCAAGAAGAAATGCTTAAAATGTGTGTGAGTTGGTTATCTGTAGGTATTGAATCATAGAATCATAGAATAGTAGAGTTGGAAGAGACCTCATGGGCCATCCAGTCCAACCCCCTGCCTTCTTGAGGTCCAAGAAGGGCTGGAGGGCTGACTGGATAGGATTTCTGGTTGCCTGGGGTTGTTCTCTATCACCCCCTGCCCCCAAATCTCCCAAGACATGTTAGCCCAGAATAAAGATAATCAGTTTTCATATTTTAAATGATTAAGAATACAATCTAGATCAGGGTTCTATAAACCGTGGGTCTCAACCCTAAATGGAGGTCCCTTTAGCTCATTGCTAGGGTCATAGAATCATAGAATCATAGAATAGTAGAGTTGGAAGAGACCACATGAGCCATCCAGTCCAACCCCCTGCTAAGAAGCAGGAAATCGCATTCAAAGCACCCCCGACAGATGGCCATCCAGCCTCTGCTTAAAAGCCTCCAAAGAAGGAGCCTCCACCACGGCCCCGGGGAGAGAGTTCCACTGTCGAACAGCTCTCACAGTGAGGAAGTTCTTCCTGATGTTCAAGTGGAATCTCCTTTCCTGTAGTTTGAAGCCATTGTTCCCTGTCCTAGTCTGCAGGGCAGCAGAAAACAAGCTTGCTCCCTCCTCCCTATGACTTCCCTTCACGTATTTGTACATGGCTATCATGTCTCCTCTCAGCCTTCTCTTCTGCAGGCTAAACATGCCCAGCTCTTTAAGCCGCTCCTCATAGGGCTTGTTCTCCAGACCCTTAATCATTTTAGTCGCCCTCTTCTGGACGCTTTCCAGCTTGTCAACATCTCCCTTCAACTGTGGTGCCCAAAATTGGACACAGTATTCCAGGTGTGGTCTGACCAAGGCAGAATAGAGGGGGAGCATAACTTCCCTGGATCTAGACGCTATTCCCCTATTGATGCAGGCCAGAATCCCATTGGCTTTTTTAGCAGCCGCATCACATTGTTGGCTCATGTTTAACTTGTTGTCCACGAGGACTCCAAGGTCTTTTTCGCACACACTGCTGTTAAGCCAGGCGTCCCCCATTCTGTATCTTTGATTTCCATTTTTTCTGCCGAAGTGAAGTATCTTGCATTTGTCCCTGTTGAACTTCATTTTGTTAGTTTCGGCCCATCTCTCTAGTCTGTCAAGATCGTTTTGAATTCTGCTCCTGTCTTCTGGAGTGTTAGCTATCCCTCCCAGTTTTGTGTCGTCTGCAAACTTGATGATCGTGCCTTCTAACCCTTTGTCTAAGTCGTTAATAAAGATGTTGAACAGAACCGGGCCCAGGACGGAGCCCTGCGGCACTCCACTTGTCACTTCTTTCCATGATGAAGACGACGCATTGGTGAGCACCCTTTGGGTTCGTTCGCTTAGCCAATTACAGATCCACCTAACCGTAGTTTTGTCTAGCCCACATTTTACTAGTTTGTTTGCCAGAAGGTGGGGGACTTTGTCGAAGGCCTTACTGAAATCCAGGTACGCTACATCCACGGCATTCCCTGTATCGACCCAACTCGTAACTCTATCGAAAAAAGAGATCAGATTAGTCTGGCATGACTTGTTTTTGGTAAATCCGTGTTGACTATTAGCAATGACCGCATTTGTTTCTAAGTGTTCGCAGACCACTTCCTTAATGATCTTTTCCAGAATTTTGCCTGGTATTGATGTGAGGCTGACCGGACGGTAATTGTTTGGGTCGTTCTTTTTTCCCTTCTTGAAGATAGGGACCACATTCGCCCTCCTCCAATCTGCTGGGACTTCTCCCGTTCTCCAAGAACTCTCGAAGATAATTGCCAGTGGTTCTGAAATAACTTCCGCTAGTTCCTTCAGTACTCTTGGATGTAGCTGGTCTGGCCCTGGGGACTTGAATTCGTTTAGAGTGGCCAGGTGTTCCTGGACAACTTGTTTCCCTATTTGGGGTTGGATTTCCCCCAATCCTTCGTCCATTCCATGTTGCTGAGGTTGAAGATGGCTTTCTTTTTGTGAGAAGACCGAGGCAAAGAAGGCATTAAGTAGTTCTGCCTTTTCCCTGTCCCCTGTCGCCATCACCCCATCTTCTCCTTGCAATGGCCCTATCGCCTCCTTTTTCTTCCTTTTTCTACCAACGTAAGCAAAAAAGCCTTTTTTGTTGTTTTTTATGTCCCTGGCAAGCCTGAGCTCATTTTGCGCTTTAGCCTTGCGAACCTTTTCCCTACAGGTGTTGGCTATACGTTTGAATTCTTCTTTGGTGATTTCTCCCCTTTTCCACTTCTTGTGCATGTCACTTTTGAGCTGCACAAGAAGTGGAAAAGGGTCACAAAATATTTGGCAACAGTAAATGTTGTTTGGATGCCACCCATTTACACAAATCTGTTTGCAACAGAGTGCAATATTTACAGTGGACTCAACAGATAATGCTTCAGCTGAACTTGATAAAAAAAGAACATCAACCTGTCTAGCAAGCCTTGAAAATGCTGATTTGTTATCAGTAAATGTTTGATTTTTCATACCTGTCTTATATACATAAAATTGGGGTCACATAAAAAAGCTGGGGTTACATAAAAATTTCTTGAGCAGAAGCGAGTTGTGAGTGGAAAAAGTTTAAGAAGCCCTGATCTAGCTAATGACAACAACAACAACAACAATAATAATAATAATAATAATAATAATTTTTATTTATTACTCACCTCTCCTTACAGCTCGAGGGAGGGCATGACCTAATTAAAATAAATAAATGCACATGTTTTTAAAAGTTTTTTTATTTATTGTAAACACAGTTAGAATAATATAAATATCAGTAATCATTTCACAGTACAGTAAAGTCTCACTTATCCAACATAAACGGGCTGGCAGAATGTTGGATAAGCTAATACGTTGGATAATAAGGAGGGGTTAAGGGACAGCCTATTAAACGTCAAATTAGGTTATGATTTTACAAATTAAGCACCAAAACATCATGTTATACAACAAATTTGACAGAAAAAGTAGTTCAATACGCAGTAATGCTATGTAGTAAATACTGTATTTACATATTTACCACCAAAATATCACGATGTATTGAAAACATTGACTACATAAATGCGTTGGATAATCCAGAACATTGGATAAGCGAATGTTGGATAAGGGAGATTCTACTGTACAAGCAGAATGTTATTCACTTAATTTTCTTAACATTGTCGATCCGCATTTATTTCCCACTTGTGTCTAACAATATTACTCCCCTTCTTCCCTCCCTCCTCTCCTCCCACCTTCTTGGAATAGTTCTTTCCTTTGTACAAATATTATTTTAATTGATCAATCATGGAGAAAGTATAGTTAGTTCTTTGTATTTTCCTTTTATTCTATCTTCCCCATTTCAGATCCCACTTCTTCTTGATTCGACCTGATGGTATATTTGGTTCTCCTTTTGAGGATGTAGTCCTGGAGCATAAAATCCGCTAAATATTCAAACAATTTTTTAACTTTCTGTGCTCTTTCCAGCCCAACATCACAGTTGCTTGAGCAGCAACTGTCATATCTCTAAATATATAGAAATGTAATGTATGTTTTTCCCATGGAGTAAACAACAAAACCACTGAACCAAAACACACTAAAGTTGGCCACAAAAGACATAGTCATCCAATCTATGTCTTTCAATAAAAAACCTAGAAAATTAAAGTCCAAATTACAGAGGACGAGGAAGAGCCATTCTCCCTCTGGCTGCCAGTTAGAAGGATAGGCCCTGCCCCCTTCATGTCATAGCAACCCCCTCAGCCACAATGGTGCCTGGGGGACAGGCAGGGTTCACTTAGGCCTCTTCCACACTGCCTATAAAATACAGATTATCTTATTTGAAATGGATTATATGGCAATGTAAATTCAAGGCCCTTCCACACAGCTATATAACCAAGAATGCCAAGGCAGATAATCCACAGTATCTGCTTTGAACTGGATTATCTTGAATCCACACTGCCATATAATCCAGTTTAGTGTGGATTTTATACAGTTGTGTAGAAAGGGCCTCATATAATCCAATTCAAAGCAAATAATAAACAATTATAAATATATAAAATTATTGTGGGATAATAAAACAGGACAAGGAGAGTAAATAAAGAACAACAGTCAGAAAACAAGGGAATTCCAGATATGAAACAATTAGGGCCAGCTAACACCTCTCAACAAAGGATTCCCCCAGGCAAAAAGCTGAGGAGGGAGAGAAGTAGTGTGTATTATCAGAGTTGTTATTACTATTATTATTTACATTATTATTAATGTATTGCTGTGAACCATGAAAATGAACACAATCTGGCTCCAAGTATTAAAAAAAAACTCTAAAATTAGAACAGTAAATAAAGAGCAAGGCACTGCAGACTCACTCAACCAGAGAAGTCAGCCATAGCAGAGCACTTGATGAACCAACCTGGATACAGCATATTATTTGAGAACACAGAAATGCTGGACCACTCTCACAACCACCATGTCAGACTACACAGAGAAGCCACTGAAATACACGAACATGTGGACAATTTCATCAGAATGGAGGAAATCATGAAAATGAACAAAATCTGGCTACCAGTATTTTAAAAACTCTAAAATCAGGACAGCATATAAAGAGCAACACTCTGACAACGGGAATTCCAGACAGGAAACAATCATGGCCAGCGAACACCTCCCAACAAAGGATTCCCCCAGGGAGGAAATAACCAGGCTTTGATACTGAAAGGCCATTAAATGCTAATCATTCTGGCTAATTGCAGCATTCATACTTGCCTCCAACTGACAAGATTTTTTTCTCCCACCCTGGGTAAAGAATTTTTTTTTGTTCCACTCCAATTTATGTCCTATTAATTCTTCCAGCTCCTTCTTTACCTTGTTATAGAATTTTTGTACTTTGCAGGCCCACCACGTATGCATATAGGAGCCAATTTCTCCACATCTGTGTCAACATAATTCCGAGGCAAGGTATAACCTAATTAAAATAAATAAAGGCACATATTAAAATAAACACATATTTAAATACATGGAACAAAAATTTAAACACAATAAACATAGAACATGATTTTAAAATTCATAGTTGGGTCTATACTAGCCACACAAGCCAAAATTTCTTTTACGTTTGGCTTAGCATGGAATATATTTAAATTGAGAGCTCTGTTCTGGGTTGCAATAGCATCATATCCAGATGTAAACGTGTGTGTGTGTGCGAGCACACACAGTTTCCCACTTCCAAGGTATCAACAAACTGTGAGTGACTTTTTTTTCCATTTTACAGTTCCCTGCCGAATCGAATGGGCTGTGTTCTCTACAAATGACAACAAGTTCTTTTTGTTGGTGAATTATTACGGAACACCACGGAACTACATTGTGGAATACAAGAGAGGTTAGACTGACTCTTTTAAGCATCATCTTTCAAGCTGCCTGCCAACACATGGTGGCCCCATGCATTTCATAGAATTTTCAAAGGCAAAAAATACTCTTATCATCATCCTTTACAATTCAGGTGGACAGGGCACTGCCCAACAAATAATTGCTTCTTTTAGTATTATGTATATATATTTGCATCAGAGAACGACAATAAAAATCTATACACGTAATACTAATAAAAAAATCTTTATATCCCGCTGGGATGGGACTAGGAGGCACTGTCTTACTGTGGTTCCAGTCTTTCCTGGAGGGCCGTTCCCAGAAGGTGGTGCTGGGGGAGTCCTGTTGACTTGTTGACCTTTCTCAAGGTTCCATTTTGTCCCCCATGCTGTTTAACTTATACATGAAACCGCTGGGAGAGGTCATCTGGAGTTTTGGAGTATGGTGCCACCTATATACGAATGACATCCAGCTCTACTACTCCTTTTTACCTAATGCCAAAGAAGCTGTCCTGACCCTAATAATAATAATAATAATAATAATAATAATAATAATAATAATACAGTAGAGTCTCACTTATCCAACATAAATGGGCCAGCAGAATGTTGGATAAGCAAAAATGTTGGATAAGCGAAAATGTTGGATAATAAGGAGGGATTAAGGAAAAGAGCCCCGGTGGCGAAGTGGGTTAAAGCACTGAACTGCTGAACTTGCAGACTGAAAGGTCCCAGGTTCAAACCCCGGGAGTGGCGTGAGTGGCCGCTGTTAGTTCCAGCTTCTGCCAACCTAGCAGTTCGAAAACTTGCCAATGTGAGTAGATCAATCGGTACCGCTCCAGCGGGAAGGTAACAGCGCTCCATGCAGTCATGCCAGCCACATGATCTTGGAGGGGTCTATGGACAATGCCGGCTCTTCGGCTTAGAAATGGAGATGAGCACCAACCCCCAGAGTCAGACATGACTGGACTTAACATCAGGGGAAACCTTTACCTTTACTAAGGAAAAGCCTTAGTATGTCGAATTACGTTATGATTTTACAAATTAAGCACCAAAACATCATGTATTCAAGATTATTAGATCGCTGACAACAGTTCCTTTTGTCCAAAACAATAATGAGCTGGCCCCTTCTGCTGAGGTTTTCCAGAGCTATTTCGCAGACAAGATCTCGCTGCTCCGCCGGGAACTCCCTGCCACGATTGATACAGTAATTGAACTTGAGACCCCGTGGCCACTCGCTGGGCCCATCCTGAACCGGTTTACCCCGCTGGATGCGGAGGCTGTTGATAGGATCATGACTGAAGCTAGGCCGACCACCTGCTCCCTCGATCCGTGTCCCTCCTGGCTAGTAAAATCTTGCCTGGAGGGATTACGTGGACCTCTGTTGAATATAATAAATAGCTCCTTTGAGCAAGGAGTTTTTCCAGAGGGCTTAAAAGAGGCGATGGTATCTCTGCTGCTGAAGAAACCAGACTTAGATCGTTCGGTTCCCGCTAGCTACCGCCCAGTCTCGAATCTTCCGTTTCTGGGCAAGGTGGTTGAGAGGGCAGCAGCGGAACAGTTGCAGCAGTTCCTCAACGACACAGCCGGTCTTGATCCCTTCCAGTCCGGCTTCCGTAGGGGGCACGGGACGGAGACTGTGCTAGTTGCCATCACAGACCAACTTCGCTGCCAAAGGGATCAAGGCGGATCAGCGCTGCTCATGTTATTGGATCTCACAGCAGCATTTGATACGGTCGATCACAATCTATTGACTAGCCTAGCCATGACGGGGTTTAGGGGGATACCCCTTAAATGGGTGTCCTCCTTCCTCCAAAATCGGGGACAGCGGGTGGTGAGGGGAGGGATGGTTTCTGAGTGGTCTCCGCTAACTTGTGGGGTCCCGCAGGGAGTTATTCTCTCTCCTCTATTATTTAACATCTATATGCGACCGCTTGCCCGACTGGTGCGGAGCTTTGGGCTTGAGTGCCACCAGTACGCTGATGACACTCAGCTCATTCTGAGGATGGAGGGCCGGCCGGACTCCGTACCCGATAGTTTCCATCAGTGCCTTGAGGCCGTTACTGGATGGTTGCGTGCCAGCAGGTTAAGGGTGAATCCAGCGAAGACGGAGATCCTTTGGCTGGGCCGTCCGGGGGGGAGGGAGATCCAGCTGACTACCCTGGATGGCGAGACACTACGTCCGTCATCTTCGGTAAAAAGTCTTGGTGTCTTATTGGACCCTCTGCTCACAATGGAGGCCCAGGTCTCTGCTGTGAGCGGATCTGCGTTTTTCCATCTACGTCAGGCTAGGCGAATGGCTCCCTACCTATCTAGGAACGACCTGGCAATGGTGATCCAGGCGACGGTCATCTCGAGGCTCGACTACTGTAACGCCCTCTACATTGGCCTTCCTCTGTCAGTGATCCGGAAACTGAAGCTGGTGCAAAATGCGGCGGCTCGTCTTCTCGCCGGGGTGCCGGCGAGGTGGCATATCACCCCAATTCTTCAACAGCTGCACTGGCTACCGATTGAGTACCGGATTACTTTCAAGATACTGGTACTAACTTTCAAGGCCTTACATGGTTTGGGGCCAGCGTACTTGAGGGCCCGCTTATCCCCCTACCAACCCCAGAGATTACTTCGGTCCGAAGACCAAAATTTGCTTGAAGTCCCTAACATACGGATCTATCATTTGTCTTCCACTAGGCAAAGAGCCTTCTCGATTGTAGCCCCTCATTTATGGAATGCCTTGCCAGTTGAAACTTGAACTATCCAAGACCTACTTGCCTTTCGGAAAGCCTGCAAAACCTTGCTCTTCCGACAAGCTTTCGATGGGTGAAAAACTCGGTGCTATGTCTGTTTTTATAGTTGTTTTTATAGTTGTTTTTATTATTATTGTTATTTTAAAGCTAAGTGTATTGTTTTAATCTATTTCTGTAAACCGCTCCGAGCCAAAAAAAAAAAATGTTTTACAACAAACTGACAGAAAAAGCAGTTCAATACACGGTAACATTATGTAGTAATTATTGTATTTGGGAATTTAGCACCAAAATATTGCAATGTTTTGAAAACATTGACTACAAAAACACTGACTACTAAAAGGCAAACTGCGTTGGATAATCCAGAAGGTTGGATAAGTGAGACTCTACTGTAATAATAAATCCTTATTTATATCCCGCTTTTATCCTAAACGGGACCCAAAGCTGTTTACAACATTATATAAAAGACAATACAAAACAATATACATATGTAAAACAATAACATGTAAAAACAAATTTACAATAAGAAATAAACATATTTTAAAAGATTTATAGCAGGCAACTCAACAAGACAGATGGTAAACACTGAGTTTGAATTTGTTTTAATAGTTTTTAACTGGGACTTTTTTAAAATACTGTTTATAATTAATCCTGTTTTGTTGAAGGCTTTCATGGCCAGAGTCACTGGGTTGCTGTGAGTTTTCTGGGCTGTATGGCCATGTTCCAGAAGCATTCTCTCATGACATTTCGCCCACATCTATGGCAGGCATCCTCAGAGGTTGTGAGGTTTGTTGGAAACTAGGCAAGTGGGGTTTATATGTCTGTGGAATGTACAGAGCAGGAGAAAGAACTCTTGTCTCATAGAGGTAAGTATGAATGTTGCAATTGGACAGCTTGATTGGCATTTAATCAAAATGCAAGGCCATTAAATGCTAATCAAGCTGGCCATGGACCTTAGGCTGACAAACAGATGGGTCTATTTAGTTAGTAGAACTTGGAGAGATACAGAAAGGTACAGATGTTAAGAGTGGGTATTTCGGGCTGGATGGACCAGTGGTTTGAGCTGGTGTTCACAACTTCATGGCATTTCTTTTACCCTGTAAATTGATTGCCTTGCATCCTTCAAAGATGGGAAACGGGAACAATTCTTAGAATCATAGAATCAATTCTCCAGCACCTGTAAGGGAGCAAAGGTGTATGTGTACATTGAGCAAGAAGTGGTGAAACACGAGGGTAGGAAGGATCCAAAGATCACAGAAGCAGCTGGTGACTGAAGTACAGGCTACAAATTTGAGTGTTTATTGCACATCTTATTGTGCTTTTCTGTATTCAATTTTCAGATGGTTATTTTAAGATGATTTATGAAATTCCTCGACTTATACCGAAAGGTAAGAACCTCAGCATCTCGTGACAGGTTAGAGTCTATGGTTACACTTAAAAGACTCTATGTTAATTGACACCCTCCTGCAAATCATATAGATATCCAAAGTTGTTGCAATCACTTGTTTGTATTTGGGGTGGGGTGACTGTAGTTCAGATCACGAACTTCTTATTGCACAATTTAGAATCAGACTAAAGAGAATAGGGGAAATACACAGACCAATTAGATATGATCTCACAAATATTCCTAGTGAATATGCAGTGGAGGTGAAGAATAGATTTCAGGGACTAGATTTAATAAATAGAGTCCCAGAAGAACTATGGACAGAAGTCCACAACATTGTTCAGGAGGCAACAACAAAGTACGTCCCAAAGAATAAGAAAACCAAGAAGGCAAGATGGTTGAGATACTGGAAGTAGCCCAAGAAAGAAGGAAGGCGAAAGGAAACAGCGATAGGGGGAGATACGCCCAATTAAATGCACAATTCCAGAGGCTAGCCAGAAGAGACAAGGAACTATTTTTGAACAAGCAATGCATGGAAGTGGAAGAAGACAACAGAATAGGAAGGACCAGAGACTTCTTCCAGAAAATCAGAAACATTGGAGGCAAATTTCAGGAAAATGGGCATGATCAAAAACAAAGATGGCAGGGACCTAACAGAAGCTGAAGAGATCAAGAAAAGGTGGCAAGAATATACAGAAGATCTGTATGGTAAGGATAATAATATAGAGGATAGCTTTGACGGTGTGGTGAGTGAATTAGAACCAGACATCCTGAGGAGTGAGGTTGAATGGGCCTTAAGAAGCATTGCTAATAAAAAGGCAGCAGGAGACGACGGGATCCCAGCTGAACTGTTTAAAATCTTGGAAGGTGATGCTGTCAAGGTGATGCATGCCATATGCCAGCAAATATGAAAAACACAAGATTGGCCATCAGATTGGAAAAAATCAATTTATATCCCCATACCAAAAAAGGGAAACGCTAAAGAATGCTCAAACTTCCGTACAGTGGCACTTATTTCCCATGCCAGTAAGGTAATGCTCAAGATCCTGCAAGGCAGACTCCAGCAATACATGGAGAGAGAGTTGCCAGATGTCCAAGCTGGGTTCAGAAAAGGCAGAGGAACAAGAGACCAAATTGCCAATATCCGCTGGATAATGGAGGAAGCCAGGGAGTTTCAGAAAAACATCTACTTCTGCTTTATTGACTACTCTAAAGCCTTTGACTGTGTGGACCATAATACATTGTGGCAAGTCCTTGGTGGTATCGGGATACCAAGTCACCTTGTCTGTCTCCTGAGAAATCTGTATAAAGACCAAGTAGCCACAGTAAGAACAGATCACAGAAGAACAGACTGGTTCAAGATTGGGAAAGGCGTGCGATAGGGCTGCATACTCTCACCCGACCTATTCAACTTGTACGCAGAACATATCATGCGACATGTGGGGCTTGACAATTCCAAGGCCAGAGTTAAAATTGCTGGAAGAAACATTAACAACCTTAGGTATGCAGATGATACCACTCTGATGGCTGAAAGTGAGGAAGAGCTGAGGAGCCTTATCACCAAGGTGAACGAAGAAAGTGCAAAAGCTGGGTTGCAGTTAAACGTCAAGAAAACCAAGATCATGGCAACTACACCTATTGATAACGGGCAAATAGAGGCAGAAAATGTGGAGGCAGTGACAGACTTTATATTTCTAGGCACAAAGACTGCAGCCAGGAAATCAGAAGACGTTTCCTTCTTGAGAGGAGAGCAATGGCCAACCTTGATAAAATAGTGAAGAGCAGAGACATCACACTGGCAACGAAGGTCCGCATAGTCAAAGCAATGGTAACCTATGGTAACCTATGGATGCAAGAGCTGGACCATAAGGAAGGCTGAGTGAAGGAAGATAGACACTTTTGAACTCTGGTGCTGGAGGAAAATCCTGAGAGTGCCTTGGACCGCAAGAAGATCCATCCAGTCCATCCTCCAGGAAATAATGCCCAGCTGCTCACTGGAGGGAAGGATATTAGAGGCAAAGCTGAAGTATTTTGGCCACATCATGAGAAGACAGGAAAGCTTGGAGAAGATCATGATGCTGGGGAAAATGGAAGGAAAAAGGAAGAGAGGCCAACCAAGGGCAAGATGGATGGATGGTACTCTTGAAGTGAGTGACCTGACCTTGAAGGAACTGGGGGCAGTGACGGCCGACAGGGAGCTCTGGCATGGATTGGTCCATGCGGTCACGAAGAGTCGGAAACGACTAAACAACTGAGCAGCAGCAGGAGTGGTAGGGGAGATATGAACATTGCATGCCCGATAACACTCTTGTTTCAAAAAATGTCTGACGTATGAAGACTGTTGGAACGCAACCACATCCTGCACAAGTTTATGGTCCTCATCAAGGAGATAGATAGGCAGGTGGGTTGGCAGGGAAAGCCCTTCCCCACTGGCCTCTCTCTGTGTTTTCTCCTTTTATCCCCTGACTGTTAGACTGATACTTCTCCTCTTTTTCCTGAACACATGGCAAGCCCCTGAGTCCTCCATTTAGTTCTTCTCCTGTGAGCATGGAGAGAGACAAGATGTTTGCTGTGATTTAGATGGTTAGATAGCCAGGCCTCTTGCTTTCCTATCCAGAAATGTAATTCTTTGAATAAAATGTTTTACAATGTTTAAGCTTGCTGGCACAAGAAGTTTCTGATCTGCTAAACTACTGCTGCTGCTGTTGTTTCTGCTTTCCTTTGGACATGTTATTTCCTTTTTGACATGACCCAACACTGGGGGAGAAGACAGTGTCCCCTCCACTACACCTTTTCCACTCCCTTGCTGTCCTCTGAAGCTCATTGCACTGCAAAACTTTTGTGTTTCTTTGTCTTTTTTCTTTTGTATTTCCCCCTTAGCTGTCTCAGACAGAGGATATGTGGTGTTGCTGGGGACAGAGCAATATACTACTCAACTCCTCTTCCCCAGAGGTTTGGCTTTCAACCCCTTCAGTAAGATATTCTACATCTGGGGGAATGCTATCTTGCAAAGGTAAGGCCTGCTGCCCAAAACATGCTGATTTGAATATGGTTTCCTAGATGGCTTCCCATTTCCATATTTACTTTGATCCTTTTCTGAGTCGCAGGAGTAATATTCTCAAAGGGAGGCAGCAGTCATAGTGGGGAGCCCATCCATGTGGCTGCGGCTTCACACTCCTGTCCTGCAGACCCCAACATGTTTGCCTAGAGCCAGTCCCAGGCCCTGTTCTAGGCTCACGGCTGGTCTTTGGTTCAATAAGAGGTAGAATTATGGGAGAAGGAAAGTCTGCTGTATTTTCCCCCCTTAGAGTCAGCTTGGCTTAATGGTTTTGGACTATGACTTGAAACTAGGGTTCAGATCTCTGCTTGGCCATAGAAACCCACTGGATGACTTTAGGCAAGTCACTCTATCTCAACCTCAGAGGGTGGCAGGTGCAGCACTTCCCTCCCTCTGAACAAATTTTGCCAAGAAAGCCCTGTGATAGCTTAGCCTAAGAATCATAGAATAATAAGAGTTGGAAGACACTTCAGGGGCCATCCAGTCCAACCCCATTCTACAATCAAATAACCCCGATAGATGGCAATCCAGACTCTGTTTAAAAGTCTCCAAAGAAGGAATCTCCACCACACTCCACTGTTGAACAGCTCTTCTTACGGTCAGGAAGTTCTTCCCAATGTTCAGGAGGAATCTCCTTTCCTGTAGTTTAAAGCCATTGTTCCAAAGTCTCCAGGGCAGCAGAAAACAAGCTTGCTCCCTCCTCCTTATGGCTTCCCCTCACATACTCCTCTGTGTCATGTTGTTGTTGTTGTTGTTGTTGTTGTTGTTGTTGTTGTTGTTGTTGTTGTTATTTTATTGACACAAAGACATAGTATGACACAGCAAATGAGATATATATTGTGGATTTTGTTATTTATTATTATTATTATTATTATTATTATTATTATTATTATTATTATGTATACCTCGCTTTTTCTCTGCACCAGGAGACTCAAAGTGGGTTACATTAAAAGCATTTCCATACAATTTAAAATCTAGAAACATTAAAACAGAATGAAACATCATTGGTATTTTTTTTAAAATCAGTTAAAATCTATAAAAACATATTCAAAATTTAAAACCACTGCAGCCCCTGACTAGTCTTCAGGACAGCAGAAAATCACCGTAAATCAGAAATGACTTGAAGGCACATAACAACAATGCTTTACTTGAGCCATTTTAATTTTTTTAAAGACAATAACTTGAACTTTCTTGCCTTGACTTTTCTTAACAGCAATGACATGGTGAGCTACATATATTTGTCTAACTTTCCGGGCGATTCTTCCATCAGATATTTTGTTATGTCCTTTAATGGCCACATTGCTTTTGTGACGGATGCAGATGAGGTACATACATCTATTTTCCTTTCTGCAGAAGTGATTTGGCTTTGAACTATTTCTTGAGTGTAGTCTGTTGTTCGCAAGTGATACTGTTCGAGTGATCTCTGAAAATATAGTGGACCAGGACCATGCGTTTCTTCTCAGCCTAATTAGCTCTGAATACATTTTAAATCATTTTTAAGGATTGCAACTGTTTATTTTTAATATCATTGATATTTAATTATATATATATATATATATATATATATATATATATATATATATATATAAAGAGTGATGGAATCCCGGCGACCGACAAAACAACAAAACTACAGCCCCCCCAACCACGAAATTTGGCAACACAACCCATCATACACGCCTCTAGGTTGATACAACAAAAAGAAAAGAAAAATAAAGTCCTAATTAGAGGGAGAGGAATAATTGTTTTTATCCAATTGCTGCCAGTTAGAAGCTAAGCTCCGCCCAGTTGGGCTCCTAACAACCCACTCAACCCAGGGAACAGGCAGAGTTAGGCCTCACTTAGGCCTTTTCCACACATTATCTAATTTGCACTGGATTATATGGCAGTGTAGACTCAAGGCCCTTCCACACAGCTATATAACCCATTTATAATCTTATATTATCTGCTTTGCACTGGATTATCTTGACTCCACACTGCCATATAATCCACTTCAGTGTGTATTTTATACAGCTGTGAAGAGGGGGCCTCACATAATCCAGTTCTAAGCAGATAATATAAGATTATCAATATACAGTAGAGTCTCACTTATCCAACATAAACAGGCCGGCAGAACGTTGGATAAGTGAATATGTTGGATAATAAGAAGGGATTCAGGAAAAGCCAGTAAAACATCAAATTAGGTAATCATTATACAAATTAAGCACCAAAACATCATGTTATACAACAAATTTGACAGAAAAAGTAATTCCATGTGCAGTAATGCTATGTAGTAAATACTGTATTTACATATTTACCACCAAAATATCACAATGAATTTAAAACACTAACAACAAAAACATTGATTACTAAAAGGCAGACTGCGGTGGATAATCCCGAACATTGGATAAGCGAATGTTAGATAAGTGAGATTCTACTTTAATATGAAATAATTATTGTGACAGAATAATACAGAACAATATAATCTCTAAAACCAGGACAGTAAATAAAGAGCAACACTCTGAAAGCAGGGAAACTGGAAATTCCACAAAGGAAACAATCTGGGCCAGCTAACATAGACAAAAAAATTAAATATATTGTATATTCACAACCTTTAGGAAATAATATCCCCTGATGGCGCAGCGTGTTAAAGCGCTAAGCTGCTGAACTTCTGGACCAAAAGGTCGCAGGTTTGAATTGGGGAGCGGAGAGAGCCCCCACTGTTAGTCCCAGCTTCTGCCAACCCTAAAGTTCAAAAACATGCAAATGAGAGTACATTAATAGGTACTACTCCGGCGGGAAGGTAACTGCGCTCCATGCAGTCATCCCACATGACCTTGGAGGACTCTACGGACAACGCCGGTTTTTCGGCTTAGAAATGGAGATGAGCACCAACCCCCAGAGTCAGACCCGACTGGACTTAATGTCGGGGGAAACCTTTACCCTTTACCTTAACTACCACCAATTCCTCAAAACTTTATTTCCCATACCACCATACTTTGCCACAGCTGTGTGTGTGTGTGTGTGTGTGTGTGTGTGTGTGTGTGTGTATCTTTAGGTTTTCAATTGTATTGCATTGGTTGTGTTGTGTTTCTTTTTTCTATCAGTGATTATGGCAAAAAGAATTGAGGGGATGTGGGAAATGTCTCAGTGATCTGGGTATAAAAAAGTGATTTTAGTTGCACATTTCTCCCCCCCCCCCCTTCCTCAATTCAAGGTCTGGGTTATGAAAGAAGGTAGCACAGAGATCAAAAGAGCGTATCCATCAGAAGCCTGGTCCGTGTACAATACCCTGCAAGTGATGGAAGGCTCACCGGATCATGACCTGAATGCCACTCAGGCTATAGTCACGGTTTTCTTTGACAAGGATGGGATGCAAGAGGTGGGTGTCTTTGCTATGGTTGTGATAGTTGGAAATTCAAGGGGAGCAACGGTAGTAAGAAACAGCATGAGAGTCCTCATAGCAATAGCAGCAAGACTCTTGAAGATGAGGATTTCAGACCTTGGCTCACCTATGGAAACCCACTGAGAGACCTTAGTCAACTGGCACTCTTTCAACTCCAGAGGAAGGCAATGGTGATATATACTTGGATTGTTTCGTAGGACTATTAGTTTAAATTAGACAAATAGTTTTTAAACCGTTACTTATTAATATATATGGTATTTTAAATTGCATTAAATGATAATTTGGTTAGATGTGGGCGAAACGTCAGGAGAGAATACTTCTGGAACATGGCCATACAGTCCAAAACACACAACAACCCCAGTTTGGTTATTGTTATTGTTTATCATGTATGCTCATAATTTTGTAGTATTACTTGTTGTAAAATGAATCCCTTCAGGGAGAGGGGGCAGGGTATACATAAATATTATTATTATTGACACAACGACGTTGTATGACACAGCAAACAAGATAGTTATGCTGGATTTTGTTTCACAAAACCACAAGTCGAACACTTTCCAAGTGTCTAGGACTGTGTGATGTATTTTCGGATGATGCGTGCAGATCCCAGTAGGGTGGCCTTTTGCAGTTGGCAGATGGTGATTTTGTCAATGTCTATTGTTTCCAAATGCCGGCTGAGATCTTTTGGCACGGCACCCAGTGTGCCCATCACCACCGGGACCACCTGCACTGGTTTCTGCCAGAGTCTTTGAAGTTCAATCTTGAGGTCCTGATAGCGGCTGAGTTTTTCCTGTTGTTTTTCATCTATGCGACTGTCACCTGGGATGGCAACATCAATGATCCAAACCTTGTTCTTTTCCACAACTGTGATGTCTGGTGTGTTGTGTTCCAGAACTTTGTCAGTCTGGATTATTATTATTATTATTATTATTATTATTATTATTATTATTATTATTATTATTATTGAGAAACATCTCTCCGAAAACCATTCTTGCAGCCCTTCTTTCTCACACAGCATTCCTTTTATTGGTAACTAAGTGATGCATCTTTGACACCTCCTTCTCATTATGATCACAACTTGATGTCTATGAACCTAAATACAGTAGTCTCTCACTCATCCAACATAAACAGGCCAGCAGAACGTTGGATAAGCGAATATGTTGAATAATAAGGAGGGATTAAAGAAAAGCCTATTAAACATCAAATTAGGTTATGATTTTACAAATTAAGCACCAAAACATCATGTTATACAACAAATTTGACAGAAAAAGTAGTTCAATACGCAGTAATGCTATGTAGTAATTACTGTATTTACGAATTTAGCACCAGAATATCATGATGTATTGAAAACATTGACTACAAAAATGCGTTGGATAATCCAGAACTTTGGATAAGTGAGTGTTGGATAAGCGAGACTCTACTGTACTGAGAATCTGACAATGAAGAGAGACATTATTGATGGAATACTGTGACTCCTGTTCATGGCTTCATCTGCCTCTTTCTCTTATTGCTGGGATATGTACAAGCTATTTATTTATTTATTTATTTGCGGCATTTATATCCCGCCCTTCTCACCCCGAAGGGGACTCAGGGCAGCTTACAAGTTATAGGCACATACAATATATTATATTATTGGTATAGCACAATATAAGCATTGTATATTACTATATTGTACTTTGCTGCAGTACTATTAGTAATATTACATGTAATATATAATATACAATTATAATAGTGTATTATTATATTGTATTACATTATAATACTATCAATATTATATGTATATACAATATATTATATTATTATTAGTATAGCATAATATTAGTATAATAGCATTGTTTTACAGTTAAGCACCAAACCACAAATGCTGAGCTCATGTCTCTCAATTCTCCTTTACCCTCAGTACACATTTCCCCATTAAAGCTCATTAAACAACAAGTGCTGCATCCACACAACTTGTGTTAACAGGGATTGTGAGAAGGGCCAAGAAATGGCCAGGTCATGTGTTGCTCTCCTCAGGAATAGTGCAATCTTGTTCTTTCTTCTGCTGTCCCTGGACAAATAAAAAGAGTTGGAGTTTTGGATTATATTGTATTGTTTAAAATGTTGTGAACCCTTAGATTCTCTTTATGATAAGCCCTTTGGACCTCCAACTCCCAGAATTCCTGACCATTGTGTTGGGAATTGATGAGCCGTTAAGCTCAAATCACCCGCTTTATGAGGTAAATTCCCATTAAAATAGCAGAGTAAATGCAGCAGTGAGACTTACGTGGTGAGTTTAGGAAAACCTCTGTGTATTCAGGATGGCAAAGGACCGCAAAGTTAGCTTTAAAGTTTAAAAGCATTTATTGAGGTAAAAAGAAATCAATTGATGGGTAGAAAAGGTTTGGAGCTAACTAATTTATCTAATCTGATATAATACACATAGACTGATTAAAATAATAAAGATCTAGATAGCTACATCTTGACTACAAGAGCGGACAAAGTGCGTCCTCTCTCTGGAACAAAGCAGGAAGATGGAATGGCGACCAACCTCATAGGTCTCTTTCATCTCTAGGGCCATAAACATTCCAAAGGCCAAATTGGGGAAGTTACGTCAAAGTCCTAGAAGAGATCACATTTCTAAAGCATCAAAGGGTGGAGTTGACCTAAACAGGACAGGGAAGAGGAAACAATAGTAAAGCCTATCTAGGCATGCTTTGGAAATGGGGAAAGGATTCCCTCAATCTAACTCTATCATCTATCTGACTACATTTAGATTTGAGTAGTCCAGGGTGATTCCCAACACATTGAACATTGAAGGGCTTCTGGGAGTTGATGGCCCAAACAGTGGGAGGGTTGAAGAGGCTTGAATCAATTGCTCTTAATCCCTTCTCTTTCAGTTGGTTTATAGGGAGGATCCTGGAACCACTGGAAAGTTAATCAAGAGGAAATTCCCTCTAGATCATATCCTGACCTATGACCAGATGATCAGCACTCCTCACAAAGGGATGACGCACAAGTGAGTGATGGCGCATAAGGTGCAGCTTCATTATTTCTGAACTTGTCCGCTAGTGCAGCAATAGTTCTACTGGCAACTGACTATATAGATTGTTGTCGTCCAGAGAATGGCTTCCCAGATCTAGCATGTGCTTCCCTTTTATTTGAAAGTTTCTTTGGAATCCCACCTTTAGCCTTTCTGGACAAGAGAGCATTGTTTGCTCAGACACAGACCGTGGTCTTCATGACTACCCAGAAATCCCACTCTCAGTCTGTTGTTCCACAATGGTTCTCAGCACTTTCTTGTACGGAGTTGAAATCTAAAACCAGGCTATGGGAGGTTACTCCGTTGTGTTGAAGGACACTAGTCATGGATTGAGTCAGAGATGAGGAATTTGTGGCCCATCATGTGTTATTGGTTTCAAACCCCATCAGCTTCATCCAGCGTTTCCAGGTTGATTAATAATGGGAGTTGCAGTCCATGTATTTCTGGAGGGCCACATGCTCTTCCTCCACATTTGAGAAATAATTCTCTTTGGGCAGGGACCACCGCGTTTGTGGGATTGTAATGGTTTATAGTCATATGTAAATATTTATATATTTATAGAATTTGTACAATGTTTATGTGTTTTAATTATGCTGTAACCCGCCACGAGGAGAGGTGAGTAAGAAATAAAATTATTATTATTATCATTATCTATATATATATATAAAAGAGTAATGGCATCATGGCGACCCACAAAACTACAGGCCCCCCAACCTCGAAATTTGACAACACAACCCATCATCCACGCCTCTAGGTTGATACAACAAAAAGAAAAGAAAAATAAAGTCCTAATTAGAGGGAGAGCAATAATTGTTTTTATCCAATTGCTGCCAGTTAGAGGACTAATCTCTGCCCACTTGGTCTCCTAGCAACCAACTCAGCCCAGGGGACAGGCAGATTTAGGCCTCACTTAGGCCTCTTCCCCAGATTATCTAATTTGCACTGGATTATATGGCAATGTAGACTCAAGGCCCTTCCACACAGCTATATAACCCATTTATAATCTTGTATTATCTGCTTTGCACTGGATTATCTTGACTCCACACTACCATATAATCCACTTCAGTGTGCATTTTATACAGCTGTGAAGAAGGGGCCTCATATAATCCAGTTCTAAGCAGATAATATAAGATTATCAATATACAGTAGAGTCTCACTTATCCAACATAAACAGGGATTCAGGAAAAGCTGATTAAACATCAAATTAGGTAATCATTATACAAATTAAGCACCAAAACATCATGTTATACAACCAATTTGACATAAACTACCACCAATTCCTCAATACTTTATTTCCCATACCAGCATACTTTGCCACAGCAACGCGTGGCCGGGCATAGCTAGTATACCATATGATGGATTGGCTTCTTTGTTCCCAGTGGCATAGACTACATCAGGTTCACCCACCGTTGCCCATTTGCCGTGGTTCGCTTCGTGGACTTGCCATTCCCACAGCGCTTTACTCGGATGGAGCATTACCGTGTCAAGCCTCCAGAAATCATGGAAAAGACAGGCTTCTATGACCAGAAGTCGCTGATTGTGTACCAGGGACTCGTCTACCAACTGCTACAGCTGCATTCAGCTTACCATAGAGTGAGAATAGTTTTTTGATGTCTACTTCAGAAAGTGGTTTTCCTGCACAGAGACTTGTGCTCACTTACATTGGGCTTTTTTCCTGTCCACTGCTGACATGGGGCCTCAGTGCAGGAAGAGCTCCACCAATCAGGATGAAAATACCGCTCTTCTGCCACTTTCCAAACCCTAATTTATTTTGCCCTTGTTCTGGGTCATTCTTGGACAGAAAGCTTGCAGACGTGAGCAGCCTCTAGTTTCTAACCTGGAATCTGGAACATCCATTTGAAGCTTGGAAAACTCTTGTTTTCAGTTTGAAAAGAGAAGATGCTCCGTGGCCTTGTTGTTCTAGTCTAATATTTACTTATTTATAGATTTATTTACAGGTCCCTCCCACTGAAAGTACCAAGATGCCCACTTTGAATGTCAACCCTTCTCCTCCTGTTTTGGATTAAAACAACCCAAGGGTGGCATTTGTACTTTCTGGAGGTCTTTCTGGAGTTTTAAGAGGGAAGATCTTCCAGCAGCAGTGGGGCTCTTGTGCGTGCCTCCATTTGGGCATTTTGCCTTAAGGGCAGCATCCCACCAGCCATATCCACAGCAGAACACCCAGGACCACTGACTTCTTAGGCACCATCTACGCTGACCATTTAATCCAGATTCAAGCCAGTATTGAAGAAAGTGTTTTTCAGTGTGCAGATGATTACATAGCAAATGCTGGAACTACTTTGAGGCCCAGATAGTGATGGCATGAGTCACAGAGCACTTTCTTTCGCAGGCTTTTTGGGGTGTTTTTGTTGTCTGGCTGCCACAGTTTGAATTAACATTGAACTGCATTAAGCAGTCAGTGTGGATGAGCCTCAGTGTCTTGCTCCTTATCAGCCACCAGAGGCCACCATAAGCCCACAAGAACCTTCTGTCTCTAGTGCTTTCTCTGGAAGGCCCACTTTACACTCAAAATCTAAGGTGGGATGTGGATTTTATGTCTGGCACAGTGCTGCTACTGTCACAGCTGATGCTGGGTTGCTTCTGGCTGAGGCTGTTCTTGTGGCTGAGAGGGTGTTTTTCTCTTTCAGATGCACTTTACCTGGTTTTCTTTTTTGTTATCTTGCTAGGCTTATGCTGACCCAGTCCATGACCCCACTTGGCGTTGGTGGAAGAACAAGAAACAAGATGCAGTAAGAAAAAACAATATTGGGGAATTGATATGGAATTTACTTACTTACTTATTAACTTAGCTGATCCCTTGTTGTCTGAGTTTGCTTGATGCGTCTTCCTCTTGGCACGCTTCTCCCTTTCATCTTTCATTTGTGTCTCTTCGAATTCCACAGCAGTGCTGGTCACAGCTGACCTCCAGTTAAAGCACTCAGGAGCCAGGTCTTCCCAGTTCTCAGTGTCGCTCCTTCTCCTTCTCTCCCGTAGACCTTCCCACCCTCCATGGACACTCCCCGAAACCTGCTGCCACCGCCAGCGACCTCAATACCCCCAAACCAGACCGCCAAAGGAAACAAACCGCTCCTTCGTTCCTTCTCTCAAACCGCTTCCTCGCAAAGGGGAGTGGGGGAAGGGCTGGGTTACGGGTAGGATTAGGGCCTGGCCTGTGAAGAATTCTGGAACTAGGAGTCCAAAACACCTCAAGAGAGAGGGACCAAGTTGGCCCAGGGCTCATCTACACTATGGGATTAATCCGGTTTGATACCACTTTACAGACTCAATGCTAATTGAATCCAGGGAGTTGTAATATCTCAAGGTTTCCAGCCTTCTCTATCTGCATCTACACTATAACATTAACCCACTTTGAAACCATTTTTAACTGCCCTGGCTCAATGCTAATGGGACCCTGTGAGTTTTAGTTCTACAAGGTCAGATAGCCAGGGTTCAGTTAAGCCTCTTCCACACTGCCTAGAAAATACAGATAATCTGATTTGAACTGGATTATATGGTATTGTAGACTCAAGGCCCTTCCACACACCTATATAACCCAGAATCCCAAGGCACGATAATCCACACTATCTCATTTGAACTGGATTATCTTAAATTCACAATCACATACAATTCAGTTCAGGGTGGATTTTATACAGCTGTGTAGAAGGAGCCTCATAGTATAATCAAGTTCTAAGCAGATAATATAGGATTATAAATACAATATATAATAATTGCTGTGGGATAATAATAAAGAACAATATCATCTCTAAAATCAGGACAGTAAATAAAGAGCAACACTCTGAAAACAGGGACATCCCACACAGGAAAAACCAGGGCCAGCTAACACCTCCCAACAAAGGATTCCTCCAGGCAGGAAGCAGCCAGACTTTGAAGCTGCAAGGCCTTCAAATGTTAATCAAGGTGGCTAATTGCAGCATTCATACTTGCCCCCAACAGACAAAAAAACCCCCCAGAAATATTGTATATTCACAAGCTTTAGGAAATAATATCCCCTGATGGCGCAGCGTGTTAAAGCGCTGAGCTGCTGAATTTGTGGACCGAAAGGTTGCAGGTTCGAATTGGGGGAGCAGAGTGAGCTCTCACTGTTAGCCCCAGTTTCTGCCAACCCAGAAGTTCAAAAACATGCAAATGTGAGTAGATCAATAGGTACTGCTCCAGCGGGAAGGTAATGGCGCTCCATCCAGTCATGCCACATGACCTTGGAGGAGTCTATGGACAACGCCAGCTCTTCGGCTTAGAAATGGAGATGAGCACGAACCCTCAGAGTCAGACATGACTAGACTTAATGTCAGGGGAAAATCTTTACCCTTTACCTTAAATACCAACAATTCCTCAATACTTTATTTCCCATACCACCATACTTCGCCACAGCAACGCGTGGCTAGGCACAGCTAGTAGCTTTAAAAATAAGCACCTTGGTATCCCTACTGATGTCCCGACTCTCAAACACTCGCTGCTTCATTTGGAAGAATTCTGCACTCACAGAGCTCAGACGGTGTTGTATTTCAGTGTCAATGTTGACTTTTGTGGAGAGGTGGCTGTCAAGGGAGAGGAAATGGTCAACATTTTCTAATGTTACACCATTAATCTGTATTTCTGGCATTGCAGAGGGATTGGCTGGTGCCTGCTGGAAGAGCACTTTAGTGTTCTCAATGTTCAATGAGAGGCCAAGTGTCTTGTATGCTTCTGCAAAGGTGTTTAGAGTGGCTTGTAGGTCTTCTTCTGAATGCGCACAGACTATGTTATCATTGACATATTGGAGTTCTATTAACATGTTGTTGTGACCTTGGTTTTGGCTTTCAATTTGCTGAGGTTAAATAGCTTGCCGTCTGTCCAATAGATAATTTCTACTCTGGTGAGAAGTTTCTCATCAACAAGATGAAGAATCATAGCAATGAAGATGGGAAATAAGGTTGGGACAATAACACACCCCTGTTTGACATCTGATTCCTCCTTAAATGGGTCGCTCTGCTGTCCAAGACTGTTGCCATCAGGTCATTGTGGCTCGCAATGTTCACAAATTTGTCAGGGTATCTGATCTTTTGGAGGATGGTCCAGGGAGCACTGCGATTCATTGTATCAAATGCCTTTGCAAGGTCAATGAGTGCCATGTACAGGGGTTGATTTTGTTCCCTGCATTTTTCTTGGAGCTGTCGAGCAGTGAAGATCATGTCCACTGTTCCTCTGGAGGGGCGGAAGCCATTCTGGGATTCTGGGAGGGTGTCTTCTGAGACAGGGAGAAGGCGGTTTGCAAGGATTCTTGCGAGGATTTTCCCAGCGGAGGTTAGAAGGGAGATACCGCGATAGTTCCCGCAGTCTGTTCTATCCCCTTTCTTGAAAAGGGTGACGATGGTGGCATCCTTGAAGTCTGCTGGGATTTTCTCGGCCACCCACATTTTTTCAGTGAGCTGGTGAAGTTTTGTGTCAGCTTAGGTCCACCCTTTTTAAAGATTTCAGCAGGGATCCCATCAGGTTCACTGGCTTTATTATTTTTTTGTTGGCTGATGGCATTGCTGACTTCCTCCAGACTAGGCAGCACTACTAGCTCATCCCTGATTTGTTGTTGCGGGATTTGTGAGATAACCTCTTCGGCCACATTGGAGCTGTGATTCAGAAGGTTGTGGTAGTGCTATTTCCAACTTAGTGCAATTGGTTTTTTGTCCTTCAGAAGTTTGGTTTTGTCTGATAAGCGTAGAGGGTATATGCCATGATAAGCGTAGAGGGTATATGCATCATGGATATCTGCCAAGTGTTGGATTTCTTCAGCCTTTTTTGTCCACCAGAGGTTCTATGGTACTTCTTTGGACCTCAGCTTTTGCACTAGTGTAGATCTTTTTCTTAGCAGCACAGTTGGTATCTTTCTGCCATGTTTGGAAGGCTTTCCTTTTCTTATCAATTAACTACTGGATCTCTTTGTCATTTTTGTCAAATCAGTCTTAATGTTTCTTAGTTTGGTATCCAAAGCTTTCCTCACAGTCTGTGATGATGAAGGTCTTCTGTTTGTTCCAATGATCCTCAATATTTTCAGGGTATTCTATGGTTAATGTTTTTTTTTTGTCCCAGAAGTAAAATACAACCTGGGTTGCTGTGAGTCTCCAGGCTCTATGGCCATATTCCAGAAGCATTCTGTCCTGACGTTTCACCCACATTGGCAGGCATCCCCAGAGGTTGTGAGGTCTGTTGGAAACGGGACAAGTGGGGTTTATCTATCTGTGGAAGGTCCAGGGTGGGAGACAGAACTCATGTCTGAGGCAAGTGTGAATGTTGCCATTGGCCACCTTGATTAGCATTGAATGGCCTTGCAGCTTAAAAGCCTGGCTGCTTCCAATCAGGGCCAGCTAACACCTCCCAACAAAGGATTCCTCCAGGCAGGAAGGAGCCAAACCTTGAAACTGAAAGGTTAATTAATGCTAATCAAAGCGATTAATTGCAACATTCACACTTGCATTCAACAGATAAGAGTTATTTCTCTCACTCTGGACATTCTACAGATATGTATATAAGCCTCCCTTGCCTAGTTTCCAGTATATCTCACAACCTCTGAGGATGCCTGCCATAGATGTGGGCAAAACCTCAGGAGAAAATGCTTATGGAACATGGCCATACAGCCCGGAAAACTCTCAGTAAACAATTTTTTTCCTGTGTTAGGAGCGATTTGGGAAACTTCAAGTCGCTTCTGGTGTGAAAGCCATGAAAAGCTTTCTGGCCATGAAAGCCTTTGACAACAAATTTCAGAGCCTGCTTCTGATCTCTACCCTTATTGAGTTAAATGGGAAAATTGCAAAAGAGCAGGTTCATTGTGGCAGATTTGAAATGGTTAAACCTCTGAGCAGGTCTGTATATATGTTAGAATTCTGTGAGTATTTACATACATGAAAGCACAGAGATTAAAATTTCACTCATCATGACATGTTTTGCCTACCTCTTCATATGGATCAAAGCAAGGAGCAGAAGATTAAATACATATCATGAAACACATAAGGAAAAGGTGTGTACTAGTACTCCAACAGCTATGAGCATGCAAAGTATCAGATGATTTATATGACTCCTTATATACAGTCACATACCACTCTTTCCAGGAATACTACTACTACATGGCTAGCAACTGGAAATCTTCTGGAGGCATCTATGTTGATATGGCCAACTATGTGAAGATCTACAACATTAGGCCCAATAATTTGTTGGCGAAAACCATCTACTTGGACAAGAAGCAGACCTTCTTATTCTCTGTGTACTTGAGCCTCCGGACGACCAAACAGAGCAGTAAGATGTGGGAGATTAGAGATGTGAGGCTCACTCAGCCCCTTATACACTACCTTATAATCCAGTTTCTGAATCCACATTATCTGTTTTGAACTGGATAATATGAGTCTGCATGGCTATGTAATCCAGTTCAAAGTAGATAATCTGGACTTTATATGGCAGTGTAGAAGGGGCCTCAGAAAGCCAATGAAGAGTGGGTGGAGCCAGAGGGAGACTGGGTAGATTTGTTAGACCAGATTGTGGCTATAGGGAGCAGACATAAGGGCATTACCCCCCACAATAAAAATGCCCCCTCCCCATGATGTTTTCTTCAAATTCATAGTATTGGAATAGCTTAAAGTTTCACTTGAATTTTTAGTAATACAATCTAAGCAGTCAGAGAAAAGGAGCTGACAGATTTGACCCAGGGAATTTGGAGAATTTTGAAAAATTGCATGTATAACTTTTTGGAAAACCCCTTTTTGGAGATCATAACTTTTTAGAAAAGCTTGACCTTTCAGAGAAGAGCCAAAAATCCTTTAGAGTAGAATCTTCTCTTGTATATATAATTATGCATAATTACCAGATATAATTATGCAAGGCAGTGGTTTCAGTTGTTAGACTGAATGACCTGTTATCTCTGATCTGTTAGAAAAAGAGATGTTGCCAATGCATAAAGACAGCAGAACTTTAGAAGTGTTTTTCAGTGCCCAAAAATATATACTCACCCATAAAACAACTTATTTTATATCATGTACTCAAGAGACAAAAAAGAAGTAGACTGTGATGGAGATAGCATATTTGGTTTCCTCACAACCTTCATGTGTTTAGCATACACAGGTACAAAAACTTATTAGTCCAGTTTCAGATACATTTGAGATAATTCTCTGAGCCATCCGGCCAGGGCATCTCTCTTATAGCAAAACAGCTATCAACATGCCAAAAGGGGAGAGAGAGGAGAGAGAGCATGTGGTCTGCAGCCCCTTTTATGACTTCTCAGGAACCATAGAATAAAGGAAGCTGCATACCAAAACATACATGCAGAAAACAGTAAACAATAGGATCATAGATAAACATTACTAGAGAAAACTTGAAGAAGGTTGTCATTTCCAACAAAGAACTCTAGACGTGAATGGTTTTCAGGGTTGGGACATATAGAAAATGTCATTTTTTGGGCAAGAATTCTTATTTGTAGGGCAGTGCCCCAATTTTGGTTTCCAGCATAGCTAATCGCTGACCATGTCTCTCTTCTTGCAAATTGAAGACAAGTAGGACCAGACTGTTGATTCAAGAACCATTTTAGATGTAAGTAGCAATGCTGACTTACATATGTGAAACTTTAAAAAATAGCCATTAAAATCCCCAAGCAAAGGATTTGAGATGAGGCTGCATGTCACACGCAGGGAAGTTCCCATTTCAAACACTGCCTCCATGGCAAACTCATTAGCTGGCCTCCCTCGGCCAAGGAGAGTGTGCTTAGGCTTGTGTGTGAGAAAGAGAAAGAGCCAAAGTGCTCTTCAGCTGCACTCCTCCCTTCCACCGCATTGCAAAGCTTTGCCTCCAGGACTCCAGTTTGGCTTTTGGAGCAAGGGGTACGCTTTAGTGTTAAAAACCAATACTTTGATCAAAAGTGTCTAGAAACCCTTTTCCTGCCTTACTTTTTAAAACTCGGAAGTAAAGGAACTATTGTTATACATAGTGTTACAAATACATCCAAGGGGTTTGAGTGGAGTAATGGGCCTTCTTTTGCCTTTAGTGGGGGAAACGGCGGAAGAGAATTCTCTCAACTACATGTGGCTCACCATACTTTTAGCCCATCCGGATTATATTCGTGCGGATCTAGAGAGGCACGAACTCATCAGCAGAGGCTCCGTCCTCTATAAGGTAAGAGCCCCTCTATTCCCAACTGATGGACTGTGTGAATGGGGCCAAGAGGAGAAGGCTGTGGTCTGAGCAGTAAACTTCTGGTCGATTTATTTGAAGTTCATTTGAGTGGTGCAAGCAGGGTCAACAGTGAGAAACAAATCAGGAGGAATCAGCTGCAGAATTGTGGGGTTAATTCTGTGCGTGGAAAAAGTGAGAATACAAATACCTTGATTCTGCAACTTGAAGGGCTAGCAATAAAGGAAGCCAACACGGAAAATGGGGAAGCCTGATAGTGAAATAGCCTTTCTTTTAACATCTTTTTGCCTTGCCTCACTGCTTCATCCTTTCCTTATAACAACAACAACAACAACAACAACAAAACCCACAGGTGGCAATCTCAGACATTGGCAAGTACCCTTGGCAAAAGCTCAGTGGGAAGGACCTGTTGAAGAGCTCTGCTAATTTAAAGGTAAGAGAGCAATCTTTATCAATCTCAGATCTTTAATTTCAATTGCTTTCTTTCTGATTGTAAAAGTGGAGCTCTTCAGTTAAGATACCATTTGGTATGCCAGACTAGCAATTCCCAGGAAATGTGTTCAGTTTGTTTTGCTTTTCCCAGGTTGCACACTCAGGGATGAATTGCTACCATTACATGGATGACGGACCACGGATAAAGGTTAGTGTGGCTGCTTTCCTGATGGCAAGGAAATGATCCCTATTCTGTCCTTCTGCAAGAAGCCTCAAGAAGCATAGAGGTAGTATTTGATCTTAGCAGCCCTGAAACAATTTGACCATTTGTCTCCCTCTCTGCTATTCTGCAAACCATTATTTCCTTCATTCCTTTACCATGGCACCCTTCCATCCGCCATCTATTTTTGCCCTCATGCATTAATGTGTCCAAGAAGGAAAGTTCCTTGCATATCACTCCAAGCCTGCCTCCTCTCAAAATTACAAACGCTTCTATTCTTACTCTCTGCCTACCTTGCAGGGCAGTGATACAATCATCATCAATATTGGATGTCCTCCAGGCAGAAGGCTGGCTTTTGACATCACTTACACCAAGAATTTCACTAGCGAGAAGAACAAGCGCTACTTTGATTGTGTGAAGCCGGACCCTGAGATGCCCTGCTTTTACTTCAGTGATGGTAAGGACAGCGGGAGGAATACCTGGACGCACTGGTTTTCTGCTCTGAATTGAGCTGGAAAGTCAGATGAGTGGACCGCACACGGATAAAGGTCTATTTGTTATTGCAGAAATGATGCATAAATCCAATGGTTCCTCAACTAGGATCAGTAAGAATTTATGTTTGGTTCTGTTCAATTTCAAGAGGGGTTGTTCAGTTCAACCTGCGTCACCTGGAACCATTCCAAGTGTTCAGCATATTTGATACATTTTCTTCCTTCCATTCTTTCTTGGCAGTATTTTACCCATTCTTCTTGATCCAAGATATGGTGACAGGGCACTCGGGGCGTTTCAATGGAAGGTGAGGTCTGAGCATAGTTTTGTGGAACAACAACAATAACAATTTTATTTCTTACTCACCTCTCCTTGTGGTTTGAGAATTACAGAATAATTAAAACACAAAAATATTGTAAAAATATCACAAATACATTAGAAATATTAAAAATTAACTAGGTATTTTTAATTACAAAAATGTGAGTCAAGCACTGAAAGTTTTAAATGGATGCAATGACTCAGCAAAAATGACATAAAGCAAGACATTTTTAAAGTTGCTAAAAATATGGCGCAACAGAGGGTGAATTGGGGATGTCCCTGTTCAAGTGCATTGGGTTTGGGCCCAGGTACCTCCATCTTGTTCCAAAGACCTTGAACAAAGGGCTTAGGAACCTATTCATCCCAACTCAAGGCACACAATTCTGTTTTGTGTATTTTAATATGTATTTTATAGAATTATACTTTAATATGTGTATTTTGTTGGGCGAGTGGGCTTATTAACAAAAGACCCTCCCCCCATAAATGTACAGTAGAGTAAATCATTAGCAGCAGTGTGAACCAGCACCAGTAGCCAAAAGTGATAAAAAGAACAAAAAACACAGACCAATGTTATCGCTTCCTTAGGAGGCTTTTCTTTGTAGCAAAATAATATGGTTACAAAAATAAGGTTTCCATAACACAAATAAAGTTCTTCATACTTCCTTCTTTGTTTCTTTGCTCACTGGGCTTCTTTCTCATGTAGATAAAACAGGTTCCAGCTTCGCTCTCACAGAGCCTCCTCTCATACTGAACTTACATAGGAGCTTCACACAGTAGCTTTACACACAGAAGCCTTCACAATGGAACTTCACACATGAGGCCTCCAACCTGGGGCTTCTCTCACCAAAGCTTCTTACACCAGGCCTTCTCACACTGGGGCTGACTAAGCTACAGGAACACCTGCTTATATTGAACTACAGCTTCCTCACAGGTCCTCCCTTAACTTCAATTGCTGCAGATTGAGCAAAATGAAAAGTTGTTTGTATTGAGTTAACTCAGCATTCCATCTTAGTCCTGAGAGAAAAGAAAGTACAAATTATCACCATCATCTTCCTACTCCTTCATAACCTTCTCTGTGGCAAATTCATTCTCTTTCACTCAGCAACACCCAATTGTTCCTATCCTTGCAATAAAGTGCAGGCTAAGTAACTCCAGAAAAAAGGAGTGAAAATTTTGTCCCAGATTCTCGAAACTTTGTGCAAAAGCAAGGCTTTGGAATGGTTAAAGCCTTTGTCTGCAAACTCATTTTCTTTTGCGTCCCATTTTTTCATGACAGCTATATTTTCACCATTATTGGTGGGGGACCTTTTTCAGTAGATAACATCGAATACTTCACTCCGAAGGAACTTGTGCTCTACAACACCATGGTCGGCAGGTGCGTACAATGCGTACAATCTTCTGTCATTTCTGCAGTAGTTGATTCCCACGCAGCATTTGGGGGGCCTTGTTGTCATTCAGATCATTGTTGGATTCAGGCTCTCACCAGCCCAAATCAGCTTGGCCAAAGATAGGGAATGCTGAGAGTTATACATATCATGATTTGTAAATTACCTGACAGTTATTAAGTGATGACAGGGTTAATACCTCTTGCCTAACCACATATAAAAATGCTGTGTCCCTGTAATTTGGATGTGGAAGCTGATGTAATGGGAAAGGTATAAAAGTAGTGTTCTCCCTGATGAGGGTCCTTTTGTAAAGTATGATCTTCCTGAGAAGAGTTAAAACTCACTTGAGTCAACCTTCTCCTTAGTGGTGAAGATCCACTAATATTCATGCAAGGCAATTCGGTTTTTGAGCTGTTAGACTGAATTCCCTAGATATCTCTTTGAACTGTTAGGGACAAAGGTATATTAATGCACAAAAAACATATATAGCAGAATTTCAGAAGTGTTCTTTTGAGTTGCCAACATACATCCACTCTCCCTTAAAACATCTTGCTTTAAATTATGCTCTCAAGAGACCTTTATTCAGCATTTAGGTATTTTTCTTAATCCAGTTACAGATAGGATTTGAAGTAGTTTCTCTGTGCAAATAACACAGGGCATCAATATTCCAAAGTCTAATTGTTTGTTACTGATTGTTATGTTTAAATTTATTGGTCTTTCTAGTCTGGAAATTTTTATTATAATAATTATGTTGTTGTTATTTTATACTTTTTAATATTAAGTGATTTAGTGGTGGGATTGAATGTTTGCCGTTTTATGTGTATGTAAATTGTCCTAAGTCCCTTTGAGGAGAGAGGGCGGTCTAAAAATAAAAATAAAAATGCTGATGATAATGATGATGATGATGATGAGTGTTATTAAAGCATCTCTGTTCTGAGAGTCGAATAGAGTCTCTAAAGCAGGGGTCCCCAAACTAAGGCCCGGGGGCCGGATGCGGCCCTCCAAGGTCATTTACCTGGCCCCCGCCCTCATTTATAATATAATATTTTTATATCAGTTTTAATAATATAATATATTGTATATACATATGATATTGATAATATTATCATTTTATACAATACAAAACTAACAATAATATAATATAATAATATTAATTATATGTTATATATTACATATAATATTACAGTAAAGTGGTATAGTTCAATATAGTAATATATAATGCTAATATTGTGCTATGCTAATAATATAATATATTGTATGTACATACAGCTGCTCTGAGTTCCCTTCGGGGTGAGAAGGGTGGGATATAAATGTAGTAAATAAATGCAGTAAATGAATAAATAAATAAATTTGGACTTAGGCTCGCCCAAAGTCTGACATGACTTGAAGACACACAACAACAATAACAATCCTAATTAACCTGACTATCTCATTGGCCAGAAGCAGGCCCACACTTCCTATTGAAATCCTGATAGGTTTATGTTGGTTAGAATTATTTTCATTTTTAAATATTGTATTGGTCTTTCATTGTTATTGTTGTTGTTTTGCACTACAAATAAGATATGTGCATAGGAATTCATTCGTTTTTTTTTCCAAATGATAATTCGGCCCCTCAACAGTCTGAAGGATTGTGGACCGGCCCTCGGCTTAAAAAGTTCGAGGACCCCTGATCTAGATGGTCTTTGGAGGTCTCTTTGCTTACATATGGTCTTATGAGATCATCTAGATCAGGGGTCCCCAAACTAAGGCCCATGGGCCGAATGCAGCCCTCCAAGGTCATTTACCTGGCCTTTTAGGTTGACCTAAGTCTGAAATGACTTGAAGGCACACAAAAACAATCCTAATTTTTGATTATTTCCTCATAGTCCGGCCCCCCAACAGTCTGAGGGACCGTGATCCGGCCCTCCACTTAAAAAGTTTGAGGACCCCTGCTCTAAAGCATTCTGTTTCTACTGACATCTAAAAGCATACTGTTTCTAAAATGGAGTCTAAGTCCTGAAGCAGTCCCAGATCTGATCACATGGTCTGCAGTCCCTCCCCCAACATAGAGTTAAGGAAAACTGCATACCAATACACACATGTATCTGAATTGTATACAAAAAATTACCAGTGGAGGCTTTAAGAATGTTGCTATTTCCAACAGATGAGATCGGTGGTGGTTGTTGGGAGAGAGTTGGAGAGTTGCTGTAGAATTAGAGAGAGAGAGAGAGAGAGAGAGAGAGAGAGAGAGAGAGAGAGAGGGGAAATTGTCAAGTTTGTATATATCGTATACATGTTATATTTTGCTGCAACTAAGAGGAGAAAAGCCTTCCAGCATATTTTGGAAAGAACTGTGTCTGTGTGTTCTTGCAGAAGTCCATTACAGATATTTGTGGGTATCTGGTTCCGTAATGATTTTTTTATTGTATAAAACCTCTGACAGTACACCAAATGCTTGTAAGGCCACAAGTTTCCTTCTCCTGGTTTAAAAGCATGTCTTGGGACACCTGTTACCTATGCTGGAGGACTAACCTGAAGTGAGACCATTTAACGTATTAATGAGAGGTGCTAATCAAAGTCTCAAAAGTATCTTGGAAAGGAGAACAGTTTGACATGAACTGCTTTTGGAGGTTTAACTCCAGTGCAGCTTCAGGCCTGGTTTGCCTCTGACATAAACTTGTTTCCTTAATGCATGGACAGCGACTTGTTGACACTCTTTGGTTTCTTAGGCCCTTTCTACACTGCAATATAAAATCCAGATTATATGCTTTGAACTGGATTATATGGCAGTATAGACTCATATAATCCAGTTCAAAACTTTGATAATCTGGATTATATAGTAGTGTAGAAGGGGCCTTAGTGGTGGTTCATATCATCACTCGAGGTATCTCACTGGATTGGGCATTAGACACAGCAATATGGTGGTTCCGCCTCGATCTATAATGTTAATTTCAGAAATTGAGGGGTTTCTGACACACACACCCCCTCCTTTGAAAGTATTGGACTTTAGCGCCTGGCATTCTTCTCTGTGGATTAGGCTGTTGCTATAGTCGAGCAACATCTGGAGGGCTGCGTGATTCCCAACTACGCCCAACCTGGGTTGTTTTCATTTTCTTTTCCTAGTGAAACAAACAGTCTCATCTGGCTTAGGTCTGATGGTGATGATAACAATACCGATGCTGACGGTTTCAATGTCTTCTCTCAAAACAACTCCGGGATAATGTAAGGCTCACAGAGTGTATTTATTCCGATTCTGCCTCTGATTTTCATCCTGAATAAAAAAAACCATCATAGCTGTATTTGTTTATTAAATCTCCCTTGATTACAATTTTTACCTTTCCTCCCTGTTCAGCCTTCTTTCCTACGAGATATTATCTAAAAGCTCTCCTGGACTCAATTCTGAAATGCAAATTAAACTCTTTCTTTCTCTCAAAGGTGGGTCTGCCAGCAGAATTCTCCCTGTCACGACATTGTTCCCACTGGTGCCTCTGCTCCGGATTACTTTTTTGTGATGAAGGTATCAAACAGGTAACTGTTTGCTTTCTGGTTTATATTAGTTTTAAACTCCGTGCCATTTATAACGTAATGTATTATGCTTATAGGCCATTTTTCAGAGAATGCAACTCCTAAATCATTTTACAATTATTATAAGTGGAAGCAATTCACAGTCAAGGCAATTCAGTGGAATGGGAGCACTAAATAATTTAAAGTAATTGACTAAAATTGTTATAATCAACCGAAAGGTATTTCTGACTGAAGGCATGGCTGCTCCTCCCTTCAGAGTTTATTTTTATTTCTCTAAGAATGTATGAAAAATATAATCGGTATCTTCACTAGTAATAGGATAATAAATTAAAAATCTCTGTTTATGTGTTCATGTGTATGAGGGAGAAAAGGATAGAAGGGTAAGTATAGTGGTTTATATCCATTTTTGTTCCAATTTATGGCAACCCTATAAAATGAGATTTTTTTGACAAGATTTGTTCAGGGGATTTGCCATTGCCATCCTTGGAGGCCAAGAGAATGTGACTTGCCCAGGATCACTCAGTGTGATTCTGTGGCTGAATGGGGATTTGAACCTTCATTTTGGTAATGTGAGGAGGGCCAATGAAAGAGACAAAAGAGTTTCTCCTTTCCCCGCAGTCAGCCTCCTTTTCCCCTTTTTGCTTTCGCAGGGGAGTGGACCAAACCACCTATTGTGACTATGCCTTGGAGTTCATCGTCCACATCCACGGCCTGCGTCTTAGCTATATCAGGGCTCTCTATCTATTGGAGGTAACAATAGAAGGGCCTACCTGCTTCTTGGGATTTATTCTCTAGAGTTTGATGTGCTTGGTCTGCCTCCACTGGTAGTTTATTCCCACTAGTTTACTTGCTCTATAGTCCAAAAATGTAATGCATACAGACCCTGCCTTCTCATTCGTGGTGTTAATATGCTTTCAGAACATCTCTGAGAGTTGTTATTCCCCAAAAGGTATTGCGAAGACAGAAGGTGGATAAGTCTGATTAGAGCCAGCTAATCCCAGTTCAGTGAATGCAGTAAAGTGAGGGCTAATTTTATCCATTCCCCATTCTAACTATGTCCTTTCTTCTCATCCTTCTCCTTCTTCATGTTGCTTTACAGGTAAAAGATCACTAAAGCAGTCCCAGTTTCCTTTCTCATAGTGTTTGTACTGTCTGCTCACATGTGGCAGCAACAAATCAAACATCACCCCTTTACAAATGTCTTCTTTTGCACCCAGGTATCAATGGCTGTAATCATAGGTGTGCTCACCCTATACATATCAATCCTTTCCATGGCTCCCACATGCAAGCTCCACATTGGCAGAATTATGAAGAGGATGGAAGAAACATTAGCCTATCGGACAGGTGAGTTATCAAAACAGTACATTGAGTGTGCATTGAATAGTGCAAAGCGAAGAAGAAAATGCATTGAATGGTATTAAAAAGGAGAAACACACATTCTTTTTAGTCTTCCTGCCACTTCTGTTACCTTGAAGGTTTTTTGAAGTTGCTTTTCCCATTTATGTGCTCATTTCAATAACTCTTATTTGTTTGCCCACCTACAGCTTACTCTCCTTTCCCTGTATTGTAGGATTGATCCATTTTTTCACCATCATTGGTCAATTTTTTTTTCATAATTGTGGTCTCTTGCATTGCTAAAGTACAGAAAGGATGAGGAACTAGGTCCCCTTCAATGCATCACAGATGAGAACCAGAGCACAGGGAGTCAAGCAATATCAGAGTTCGTTCAAGATGGCAAAAAGTTATTAATTTGGAAGAACCTCGAAGCCAGAAGCAGCTGTTTGATTTTGCCTACTGAAAAAGATCCAACTTGCCCCATTTCTCCAATTAATTGAATGAAATTTGAAGGATGTGGGACTTACATTTCTTTTTCCTGCATTGCAAGCAGGAGAGATCCATGTCAGGAAAGTTTTAGGGAACAAGCCTGTTATCAGCACCAGCTGTGCTAGTATGTCCACCCATATTCTGACTCTGTCCCAAGGAATGCATGCAGACGTAGATGCCATATCTGATTCTCCTTTTCTACACTGTCAGTCCCATTCTCCACTGTGACACTATATGAACCAACACCTTGAACCTCTCCTTTTTCTTTGTGTTAGCAATTTCCGGAATGTGTTTCAAAATACTTTCTTTCCCCATCTCCTTTTACCGCCAGCATCCAGCATCTCAATCACCTCATCGATCACCAGCCAATCGTCACTGCAACGTATGGCTCCTGAAGGGATCCGAGGCAGTTTGGCCCAACCATCCTCCAAAGCAAATGCACCGAAAGCCTCAGTGACGCACCCAGGGACTCAGTAATACCAGCCAGTTAATTTCCTGCACTCTTCTGCATGTGATGCAGAGGATTTCTGGAATGAACCAAGTGACTGTCAGCATTGTGCAATTTGGTGACTGTTGGATCCATTGGGGAAACATAGGGTACTTTGGGAAATGCCACAGCCTCCTTGAAAGTAATCCCCAAGAGTTTGCCTATGGATTCTTGTGCTGCTTAAAACCATCTTTGAGCAGGTCACAGGAGGCATGCAGAGGAGTCATAGGAAGTGTTCCAGAAGCCATTGGTTCCCTGTAAAATTATTGACTATCTAGGGCAGGCATGGGCAAACCCTGGTCCTCCAGGTGTTTTGGACTTCCACTCCCACAATTCCTAATAGCCAAAACACCTAGAGGCCCAAGTTTGCCCATGCCTGATCTAGGAGGTAACCTATAAAATCCACTGTTTTTAAACCACAGTCAGAAATGAAAACTGCATCTTTCTCTTTCTGTTCCATTTACTGGTCCACTCACACTTGTGTGACTCATCGATAGTAAAGTAGTACATGCATTTCCTTTTCTTGCCTTGATATTTTTACACACTATGTCCTGACACAGAATTATTCCAGACAGGACTGAATGGGTAAGGTTAATTTTTTAAAAAAAAAATGTTACATATACCTCATTATGTGTCTGGTCCTGCATATCCTATTACTGAGCTGGTTTGAGGTTTCAAACATGCCTTTGTGTACACTGTTTATGGCCAAAAAGAAGAAGAAAAAACTTTATATCTTCTTCCCAGCAAGTTTGCAAAGGTTTCTTGTTAAGAATGCATTTTTCTTTTTAATTATATTCTTTTTAACCATATATGTTCCTTTAATTTTGTTTCTAAGTTTTATTTATTTATTTATTTATTTATTTATTTATTTTGCCTAGTATTTGAGTCTAATTCAATAAAGCCTTCAGTTATTGTGGAATTCGTTTTGGGAAAGAGTATCTCTAGTAACAGACTGGTTCAAAATTGGAAAAGGAGTATGGCAGGATTGTATACTCTCACCCTACCTATTCAACTTGTATGCAGAACACATGATGAATCCAAAGCTGGAGTTAAAATTGCTGGAAGAAACATCAACAACCTTGGATATGCAAATGATACCACTTTATTGATTTATTTATTTACTATACTTTTACCCCACCCTTCTCACCCCGGAGGGGACTCAGGGCAGCTTACAACATGTAGTCCGAGTTAAACGGGCGGACCTCAGCTCGGTCAACCCGGATCACTCGGATTACCAGGTTTCCTCTCCCTTTGGCGGCCGCTTGGACCCAGGAAAGAGCGAAGTGTGCCGCTTCCCTGGGTCCAAGCGGCTGCCTAAGGGATATCAGAAGACATTTACTTCTTGGAAGGAGAGCAATGGCCAACCTCGATAAAAGAGTGAGGAGTAGGGACATCACACTGAAGGTCCACATAGTTAAAGCAATGGTATTCCCCGAAGTAACCTATGGATGCAAGAGCTGGAGCATAAGGAAGACTGAGCAGAGAGTGCCTTGGACAAGAAGATCCAACCAGTCCATAATCCAGGAAATAATGCCCAACTGCTCATTGGAGGGAAGGATATTAGAGGCAAAGATGAAGTACTTTGGCTATATAATGAGAAGACAGAAAAGCTTGGAGAAGGCAATGATGCTGGAGAAAATAGAAGGAAAAAGGAAGAGGGGCCGACCAAGGGCAAGATGGATGGATGGTATCCTTGAAGTGACTGGCTTGACCTTGAAGGAGCTGGGGGTGGTGATGGCCAACAGGGAGCTCTGGCATGGCCTGGTCCATAAGGTCCGGAAGAGTCGGAAGCAACTGAACAAATAAACAAAAAGTAATAACAACTATAGAACATAGAGCTGGGAAATCCTAACAAGATATATCTAGTTGAGGTATAGGCAAACTTGGGTCCTCCAGGTGTTTTGGACTTCAACTCCCACAATCCCTACCAGCCTCAGATCCTTTCCTTTTTCCCCTCAGCCACTTAAGCGAGAGTTGAAGTTAAAAATACCTGAAGGGCCCAAGTTTGCCCATGCCTGCAAACTCTGGGGCATAACGCAAATTCTTCTACACTGCTATATAATTCAGATTATCAAAGAAGATAATCCACATTATCTGATGTAAACTGGATTATGAGTCCACACTGCCGCACAATCCAGGTCAAAGCAGATAAGCTTTGAATTACAAGGGGCCTCAGTCGGCCTGAAGTAATGAAAGACCAAGAAGGAGATGATAATAATGATGGTGGTGATTTTTTAAAATTATCTCATACCTTCCAACTGTCATGATTTGGCAGGAACAACCCCAAATAATACTCTTACATCTTTTTTTTTAAGTGTCTGCTTTTAAAATGCCTCCTTCTCCTCCTCTCCCCCCCCCCCTTTTTTTGGTCCTCAGCTGGCTTCAGTGGCTGCCCACTGCATTTGCCGTTCACAACACCAAGCGCGACAAGCCTCGCTTTACGGCGGCCGCAGCCGGCCTCCATGGCAACCGCTTCCCCGACAGAGGCCTCTCGCGCGCCTCGGGAGACTCGTCGTAACGGTTCTGCCCATGGATTGGTCCGCGCCTTCTTTGCGCATGCGCAGAGGCGGGAGAAGCCGCTGTGAGGCGAGAAACGGGCGCCTGGATGGCTGCTTTGCGGGATGGGGGTTGGAGGCTGTGAGGGCCGAGTCTGAATGTAGGTTGTGGCTACCTAGGTTCAGGGCATACCGGCGAGGAGATTGTGTTTAGGGGCGCCCAGGTAGCCTCCGAGGACGAGTTTGCTTGGGGTCGCCATAGGAACGCGGCGGGTGGGTGGAGCTCCGTGACGTCACGGGGCCAGGCGGCGTGGCATGCCATTTGGGAATGGAATGGGGGCGGAGTCCCTTGTTAGACGCGCCTGAAACCGGAAGTGCTTGGATTTTGTCATATTTGCCTTGAGCTACCCTGTTTCCCTGAAAATAAGACATCCTCGAAAAATAAGACCTAGTAGAAGTTTTGCTGAATTGATAAATATAAGGCCTCCCCCGAAAGTAAGACCTAGCAAAGTTTTTGTTTGGAAGCATACAGGATTGGTGAATGTACATACCATAGATTGTTGTACATGGAAAGAAAGGTAGTAACAAGAAATAATAATAATATAATAATAACTTTATTCTTGTATCCCACCTCCATCTCCCAGAAGGGACTCAGGGCAGCTTACACAGAGACAAGCCCAACAACAACATAAATTTACATACAAACAGTAATTTAAAAACAGTATAGCAATTAAATATAGAAATTCTTGAAAGGATTCACAGTTTGGTTATGCTGGTCTGTGATGACAACTACTGTACAGTAGATAATAAATTTTCATTTTTAAAAAATTCAACCATAAATGTGAATTCTTCTTTGTGGAAAAATAAGACATCCCCTGAAAATAAGACCTAGTGCATCTTTGGGAGCAAAAATTAATATAAGACACTGTCTTATTTTCGGGGAAACAGGGTATATACAGTAGAGTCTCACTTATCCAACATAAACGGGCCAGCAAAATGTTGGATAAGTGAATATGTTGGATAATAAGGAGGGATTAAGGAAAAGCCTATTAAACATCAAATTAGGTTATGATTTTACAAATTAAGCACCAAAACATCATGTTATACAAAAAAATTGTCAGAAAAAGTAGTTCAATACTCCGTAATGCTATGTAGTAATTACTGTATTTACGAATTTAGCACCAAAATATCATGATGTATTGAAAACATTGACTACAAAAATGCGTTGGATAATCCAGAACGTTGGATAAGCAAATGTTGGATAAGTGAGACTCTACTGTATGTATATGCGTTGATGAGAGGACCCAAGTCTAAACATTAAAAAACAAAGGCAGATATAACAGTATAAAAAGATTCCTTTAAAACAGATGCCTATTCACAGCCCCCATTAACCCTGATCCCAGTCCAAGCAGCAAGACACATAATGCAAATCTTTAAAGCCACCTGATTGTATGTATATAAAACACGAACATTTTAAACTGATGTGGCTGTGAGTTTTCCGGCCTGTGTGGCCATGTTACAGGAGCATTCTGTCCTGACGTTTAACCTACATCTATGGCAGGCTTCCTCAGAGGTTGTGAGGTCTGTTGGAGACTAGGCAAGTGAGGTTCATATATCTGTGGAAGGTCCAGGGTGAGATAAAGGACTGTTTGAGGCAAGTGTGAATGTCGCAATTGGCCACCTTGATTAGCATTGAAAAGCCTTGCAGCTTCAAAGCCTGGCTGCTTCCTGCCTGGGGGAATCCTTTGTTGGAAGGTGTTAGCTAGCCCGATTATTTCATGCCTGGAATTCCCCTATTTTCTGAGTGTTGCTCTTTATTTACTGTCCTGATTCTAGAGTTTTTTAAATACTGGTAGCCAGATTTTGTTCGTTTTCATGGTTTTAAATACTGGCTATCTATATTTAAAAAGTCTAAAATCAGGACTGCAGCTTAGCTAACTTTGGCCTCACAGTATTCTCTCACCAAAAAAAAATTGTTCCTTGAGTCCCTATGGAGAGAAAGGTGGGATACAAATAAAGTTTTAAAAATGACATTTCCTGCTTTGTGTTGTTGAAGGCTTTCATGGCCGGAATCACAGGGTTGTTGTATGTTTTCCAGGCTGTATGGCCATGTTTCAGAAGTATTCTCTCCTGACATTTCACCCACATCTATGGCAGGCATCCTCAGAGGTTGTGAGGTATGGAGAAAATAAGCAAGGAAGGTTTATATATCTGTGGAAGTTCCTGGGTGGGGGAAAGAACTCTTGTCTGTTGGAGGCCAGTGTAAATGTTGTAATTAATCACTTTTGTTAGCATTAAATGGCCTTCCCAGCCTCGCATCCTGGCCTGGGGGAATCCTTTGTTCGGTGTCATTAGCTGCCCCTGATTGATTCCTGTTAGGAATTCTTCTGTTTTCAGAGTGCTGCTCCTTATTTACTGTTCTGATTTTGGAATTTTTTTAATACTGGTAGTTATATTTTGTTCATTTTCGTGGTTTCCTCCTTTCTGATGAAATTGTCCACATGCTTGTGGATTTCAATGATGTCTTTGTGTAGTCTGACATGATGGTTGTGAGAGTGGTCCACCATATCTGTGTTCTCAAATAATATGTTGTGTGCAGGATGGTTCATCAAGTGTTCTGCTATGGCTGACTTCTCTGGTTGGCTTAGTCTGCAGTGCCTTTCATGTTCCTTGATTTGTATTTGGACAAGGCTGCATTTGGGGGTCCCTATGTAGACTTGTCCACAGCGGCATGGTATACGGTAGACTTTCACAGAAGTGAGAGGATCCCTCTTGCCATTTGCTGAACGTAGCACTTGTTGGATTTTCTTAGTGGGTCTGTAGATAGTGTGTAGGTTGTGTTTCTTCATCAGTTTGCCTATGTTGTCAGTGGTTCCCTTGATGTATGGTAAGAACACTTTTCCTCTGGGTGGATCTTTGTCTTTGCTCTCATGGCTTGTTCCTGGCCTTACAGCTCTTCTGATGTCCATGTGGAGTATCTATTGGCCCAGTTTAGATGGTTTAGTTCACCTTGGAGGAGGTGAGGTTTGCTGATTTTTTGTGCACGGTCTGTTAGGGCTTTGATTGTACTTCTTTTTTAACTTGGGTGATGGTTGGAGTTTTTATGAAGGTATCTACCTGTGTGTGTAGGTTTTCTGTAAACTGTGTGGCCCAATTGTTGATTGGGTTTGCGGATGACTATAACATATAGGTAATGGTGCTCCATGCAGTCATGCCGGCCATATGACCATGGAGGTGTCTACGGACAACGCCGGCTCTTCGGCTTAGAAATGGAGAAGGACACCAACCCCTAGAGTCGGTCACGACTGGACTTAACGTCAGGGGAAAACCTTTACCTAGAACAAATAGAAATGGTAGTTTTTCTTCCTTTTCTTTTTCCATAGTGAATTGGATATTTGGGTGGATGTTGTTGAGGTGGTCAATGGATACTCCACCATAGACATCAGAAGAGCTGTAAGGCCATGAGAGGAAAGATAAAGATCCAACCAGAGGAAAGGTGTTACCAGTATTTTTAAAAAAACTCCAAAATCAGAACAGTAAATAAGGAGCAGCACTCTGAAAACAGAAGAATTCCAGACAGGAATCTATCAGGGGCAGCTAACGACACGGAACAAAGGATTCCCCCAGGCCAGGATGCGAGGCTGGGAAGGCCATTTAATGCTAACAAAGGTGGTTAATTACAACATTCACACTGACCTCCAACAGACAAGAGTTCTTTCCCCCACCCAGGAACTTCCACAGATATATAAACCTTCCTTGCTTAGTTTCTCCATACCTCACAGCCTCTGAAGATGCCTGCCATAGATATGGGTGAAACGTCAGGAGAGAATACTTCTGGAACATGGCCATACAGCCTGGAAAACATGCAACAACCCTATTTCCTGCTTTCTTCGACTGTCATTCCTCAAATTTCACATTTCCTGGTTTCCAGAACACACCTAGGTTGGAGACACACTTGTCCCCCCTACGCCCCTAAATTACAAATCACATCATTCCAGTGGATGGAACCATGGCACTTAAAGTGGAGTTATAACACAATAGTTATGTAGTGTGATAAGGCCTTCAGTATTTCATTTATGAAGAGTTGAAGGGTCTTCCCTTCAATTAGAACAGGAGATATAATTGTTGTTCTTGTTGTTTACTTATATCCTGCTCTTTCTTAAAAGAGTCTCAAAATGGCAAACAATACAAAAGAAAAATAATATATCCAAGCATATAAACATTGAAATAGAATTAAAGAGGGGACTTAAAAAGTAAAGTTAGAACCATTAATAGCCACGTAATCTTCACATCACCAAAGGTTTTTTCTCAGATTGCATATAGCTTCAGCTCAGTTGACATCCATGTTTCAATCTGTATTGCCGGACTTGCTTTATGACTGAAAGGAAGTAAGCCCAAAACAGTCAGCAATTGCAATAATACGAAGATAAAAACAGTTTACAAAAATATTAAAATGCTCTCCAGTCCTAAACCCAGTCCTAAAATTTAATCTGGAAACAGTTAAGGCAGAGCAATTGCAAGTGTAATAATATATTTGTACTGCTTAAATTCCTTCCCAACTTCATTGAACATCACAGTTGTGTATCAAAATGGGGCAACTTTAAAAACTGCTCTCTTGTTTCTTGGACATATTAAAGTGTGGTCAGGCATTGGGCAGAAGGCCATAATACTGGGCAATTCCTTGTGAATGTGTTTATACAAATATACCTATTTAGACACATGCATTTACATATATAAATATACAAATATACACTTCTAGACATACACATGAAGCTCAAAGGGTTACTTAAATAAAAGTCTGAGCTCCATGCTAATTTATTCATTCATCTCTTAGGTTCCCTTCTGAAAAGTATCTGTCATGTGGAGAATTCTTGTGGCCAACGTGCTCCTCTTCCTCCGGCATCCAGTGTTTGTGGTCTTGGCCTCAGATTGCCAGTGGATGGCTGTAGTCAACAGGTTTAATAACCTCGGAGGCGACCGGAACATATTTTCTTATCAGCATGAATTTAAGAAAGTAAACGACGTCTTCAAGGAATTGGTGGATTCCGCCATAGATGCCGATGATAAACATGCAGTGAGTAGGACCAGAGTCCCCCAGATATTTTGGGCCCCACTTCTTAGAATTCCTGATCATCAGCCAAACTGGCTGAGGTTTCTGGAAGTTGAGGTTTCAGATATATGAAAGACCAAAATTTGAGAAACACTATATTCATAAGACGTCAGTAACAAACCACTTGCCTGAAAATACTCTGAAATTCACAGAGTTGCAGTAGATCTACAGGTGACATAAAGATACGTTATTTACATCTAGAAACATCTAAAGAGCTGACCCAACTTCTGCCATCCAGGTCTGGCTGCATCTCTGAGGAAACCTTCCTAAAGATATGGAATTTCTATTACCTTCTCCTTAAAAGAAACAGTTCACACCAAGTGATTTGAGGTCATCAAAATAGCTCTCCGTCTCAAGCAGACAGGAAAAGAAACCAAACCAAGAGAAGAGTGTGGTTCTAGGTAGTGTGGAACCTGATTCCTGATGAGGGAATAGCTCAGGTCAAGATACTCTGCATCTCCATTAGAAAAATAATCTTCATGACAAGAACTACCATTGCATTGATTCAGGCCAGTGGTTACCTAAACTGGTACATCGGTTAACTAGAGATTAAGATTAAGATTAGCATCAGTTAATCCAGAGATTGACAGCAATTTATCCACATCTCGCAATACTTTGTGGTGATGTTGTTTAGTGTTGTGTATTTGGAATGAAAAGTAATAACTCTTTTTATTTTTATAGAAATACCTGGGCTTTCCATATTACTTGAAAATTAATCTGACCTGCAGTACATTGGTAAGGACAAGAATGCTAACATGTCAAAGGTCTATGAGATCTTGGTGGGAAATGAGTTCTAATTTAAAGGGTGCTTCCTGAAGCTTGTCTACTCTTTTGGCGACACGCTGGGCTTTAAACTCATGTTAATGTCAAGCCATTGCTTGATAGTAGTTGAGTTGATTGGTTTAGTTTCTTTCCTGTTTTCAAATAAAAATAGCCAACATTTTGATTTTTCAACTGTCCAAAACATTGTATGAAATGTATGGAAAATGTTATTATTGAATCCTTCAGAAAGCAATTTGGGGCAAAGAAAATTGAAAAATTTAGCAAACTGATTTTGTGTCATTTTTGTACTGCAGGGCACATGATGGAAATGCCCTCCACATGCCCCAGAGGGCATTTTGATGCAAAACAAATGTTTGTTGGCTATAAAAAGAGCTCTAGGAAACCACATATGGCCCATAGGTTATGCTTTGTCCACCTCTTCTCTAGTGTAAGCACTCTGTAAAGATTTGTACGGCTCTCCCCTTCCAGGACTCTGAAATGGCACTTCGAACAGCTCACTACACTGGACTGAGACCAGTTGTGACTGTCACTTTTGAAGAACCTGTCCACTCTGTGCGTCGGAAACAAGAACAATTGCAGATTAAAATGACGGCAGCTCCATTCAGGATGAGAGGTATGTTGGTACACACGTCTTCTTGAGATCCAGTGGGACCAAGTATCCTAATCATGATTAAATCTGGTTTGCAGATCTTGAAATCATAATTTTCTCCCTGACTCTTTACTTGGATATTTCAGTGGTTCTAGGAATAGTAAAAAAAATTGTGAGGCAGATAGGGTGACAGAAGCACCCTATGTTCAGGGCCTATTAACACTTTTGCCTTGGCTCTGGGCACAAAGAAATGATCAGTAAGCTCCTTCTGGGAGGATGGGGCTGCACAGCAAAATAAAAAAAAACATTATTCTAATTTAGAGGTGGAGATTCTGCTTAAATTTTAATTGGGACCATTTTATTTATTTGTTCATGGGTAGTGGTTCATGTGTTGGACAAGGATTAGGGATATATGCATTTGGATTCAGACGTGCCCGTTAAAGTCAACTATTTCTGAGACTAAGGCTGAATCTACACCGCAGTTTCAAAATGCAATTTAACTGCATTGAACTGGATTACGTGAGTCTACACTGCTATATAATCCAATTCAGTGCAGTTAATCTGCATTCTGAAACCACATTATATGGCAGTGTAGATGGGGCTTCACCTGACAATCTCACCTCATCTCGCGGAGTTGAACCGCCAACCATTAGGTCACCAGTTTAGCTGGCACAAGGGTTTAACCCCAAGCAGCAGTGGTGTCATCTGCGTTTTCTCTAAAAACTGAATTAAAGTCTGCCATTGCCAGGAACCGTGGTGGCGTAGTGGGTTAAATCCTTGTGCCAGCTGAACTGCTGACCTGAAGATTGTCTTTTTGAATCCATGAAATGGGGTGAGCTCCCGTCTGTCAGCTCTAGCTTGTGGAGACATGAGATAAGCTTCCCAGCTAACACATCTGGGTGTCCCCATGCCAACGTCTCTGTAGACAGCCAATTCTCTCACACCAGAAGCGACTTGCATAATGTTCTCAAGTTGCTTCTGACACAATTTTAAAATATTCCAGAGAAAGCACAGGTAGTATAAGCAGTAGGAGAGTATTCTTGGCACAAACCTCACAAACAAACCCCAGAGTTATCACCATACTTAATAATCTATTTTCTGCCATATACATGTGTTAGTTTTTCTGGTACATTAGTGGCCTTCAAAGTAAAATAATCCATGTGTTGTCGAAGGCTTTCATGGCCGGAATCACAGGGTTGTTGTATGTTTTCCGGGCTGTATGGCCATGTTCTAGAAGTATTCTCTCCTGACATTTCGCCCACATCTATGGCTGGCATCCTCAGAGGTTGTGAGGTATGGAGAAACTAAGCTGATATGTTTGGAGGAAGCAGTAAGGCTTCTGTCCTTTTGCCTTCTGAAGACACTGTATGATTTGACTTGGTTTCTGTGCTTCTTCCATTCCCACAAGGTTGTGACAGCGAAGAGGTTTGCAGGATGTGTTGGTTCACACCGATGCCCTTCATGAATGGCAGTGTAGTCATGGATGTGATTGTGGCCAGCAATCACCTTGGAATCCCTGTCGACGATAAGAGGTGAGAGAAATGCTTGAGGTTGGGATGCAACATTCATTAACTTACAAACGGAATGAAAACAACTTAAGCTGCACTAACCTTTTGGAAAGGCTTGGTGCAAGAAAAGAAAAACTCATACCATCAGAATGGCTGAGATCACTTGCCCTTTGTTTCCCCCTCAAACCTGTTTCCTATAAAGCCCATTCCAGCAGTCCTTGCTGTTGTCGAGCAAATTCAGGGTTTGTCCCTGGAGCAGGGACGAACCGATGCCCTCTGACCGCAGGATTCGATCCTGGCCAGCGGGGGCACTGCGAATTAAAACCCTATTTCCCACAATAATCTCAGCCAAATTCTTGAAGAGAGAGAGAGAACTGAGTTGTCTTTATTTCGAGTCAGCTGACGCGGATGTCAAGACGCAATCGCTCGCCGTGATGACATGTCACATAATACATTGCAGCAATTTTTATAAGCAAAAAGACAGGCGGAGCAATTCAAATCTCCCTCCCCGCCTTTCCCCGCCCAGTTCCACTCTGATTGGCTCTTTGACTGGGTGGCTCGAAATCCCCCCCAATCAGATGGCTTCCTACAGTCCACCAATCAGGGACAAGGGGCGGGCTGAGCAGCGATTAATGGACAGCCAAGCAGATTATGAAAAGGATGGATGAGTCAATATGTCCAATCTACATATGTGTCTGACACGCTGATATTGACAAAGGGAGAGCTGTTTCCTGAATAATTGTGTGGATGAAGGGTGAGCTATTCTTCCTTCTGATGGCCTGCTCTGAACTCAGAAGGAGGAACAGCCCGAATAATTGTCCATGCAAGAGTAGGTGATAATCTCCTCTGGGCAGGGTACTCCAGCCCATGGGGGGGGGGGGGGCTGTCTGCACGTAGCTGAGTCAAACCTCAGTCACTCTATTTTTTCATATATGAGGCATTTTGGGAAGGGAGACATATAGGAATACATTCATAGAGTCAGAAATCATATTGCCCACTCCCAGCCACCCAAAGGTCTAGAGTTCATAAAGTTTCATACGAAATCCAGAATCCAAAGGAAAGATTGTAAAGCATGTGGTTTAAAACTGGCTTTTTTCCTTTGCTAACTCCTTTGTCTGGGTAAACAAAAGGAAGTGCTTCTGTCACTGGTTAAAGAAAAGATTAAGGAAGTTGTTATCTCTTGCCTCAGGCTAAAAGGTCAAACACCTTTTGTGCAGAGAGTTTTAGTAAACCACAGTAAACTCCAGTAAAAAGTCTCAATCGCCTTCTACTATAAATTATGAAATATAGAACATAAAGTCTTGATTTTTGAACTATCTTTTACAAAGTCCTGGGGGGGGGGGGGTCACCTCGATCACATTGCCACTTCGATGTCACCAAATGATAGTGATTAAATTGTCCAGTTTGCCTCTCTCCTCTGCATTCATATTTCATGATGTCTTAAAATCAAAACTACTATTTCAACATTAATGGGAATCATGTGGTCTTAGATTTCAAGTCCCGGTGTTGGAACTCAGCCACACCATGCACAAGTTTATAGTCCTCATCAAGCAAAGAGATAAAGTTAGGTGACAGGGAAAGCCTTCCCCATTGCCCTCTTTGTCTGCCTGTTTCTGTATTATCTCTTCTCCTGTTTGTTAGACTAATACTTCTCAGGGAAACACTGCTTTAAGCTTCAGCCACATGGCAAGCCACCGAGTCCTCCATTGTATTATTCTTCTGTGAGCATGAAGAGAGGCAAGATGTCTCCAGAGAGCTAGTTAGATAGCTAGGCCCTAACTTTCCTATATAGAAATGTAGTTCTTTTAACCAAGCCCTTTGTAACTTTTTAAGTTTGGCTCTGTCTCCTGTATTGCTGAAGCTTATTTACTCCACTGCCATGCTCAAGAAGCTTCTGATCTGCTAAACTGTTGCTGCTGCTGCTGTTGCTGATTTACATTTTAAATACTTCTTCCTTTTCGAAATTCCCCAACACCTGGCACCTCTGGCAATCCCATATTACACAGAAGGCTGCTTGATACCTATGATGCTTCAGAAAATATTTTAAAATATGCTGATTCCCATAATATTTTATCATAGGACGTTTTTCCATAATCTCTTTTCTTAATACTAGGTTCTCTATCAATATCAATGGATACATGAAAAAAAACAGAGTTAGCTTCAAGATTGGACTAAAGGTAAATGGTTGGGGTTGGTAAGAAATCTTTTTTCAAGCAAACACTGATAACTGTGGTAGCAAGATTCTAGGAGGAGGACTAGGACACTTTAACCCATTGAAACACTGGCTAATCCACTTGTATTTTATGGCTGCCATTTTAATGTAATTGTATCCTAATTGCTTTTAGGGTATATGTTGTAATGTTTTACTCATGTTTTAGTTTACTTTGTCTTATTGGATTGTTTTTTATTATTTTCATATCGATGCTTAATTTTTGTTGTACGTTTACTGTTGTTACTGTGCATTATCTTGTATTATTTTGATGTATTAGCAGTCATTTGAGGCATTGAATATTTGCCTTTTTGTTTTGTGTCTATAAACCACCCTGAGTCCCTTCGGGAGAGAGGATGGTCTAGAAATAAAGTTTTATTATATTGATAATAAATATTATAATAATAAATACCTTAAAAGGGGAAGATGGGCAGGGTGCATCATCTTCTTTTATTTCACACCTTCTTCCTAATATTGGGACTCAAGGTGGATTACAGAATGTTAACATGAAAACATAACAGTGAAATGCTGCTTCAAATACCATGGCTCTATCCTCCAAAAGCAAGGTACCTATGTATATTAAATCCCAAGAGGACATAGCCGCGCCTAACTAAAAATCCCACTAGTTCCATGCCATTGATTAATTCATCTGTGTTGGTTAGGATCAAATCCCAAATACCTAATCTTCTTGCTTTAACATAGATTTCAGTTTCCCATGGTTTTCTTCCTTCCTTTGTGCATGGAGATTTGTCATGGAGCAGAATTACAATTTATCACTCCAGTCTGCGGCCAAAAGTGGCACAGGCCATGCAAATTTTTACCATAGATTGTATAGATTGTAGTATTTGGGCCACCGTAGCTTCAATATGCAGGATAAATGTTAATTGTGTCCTGATGCACTCTACTCTGGCCTCTTTGCATCCAAATAGCTGACTGCTTTGAATGCCTTCATGTCTCTGAAACATCGGTCGCGTCCCTTGTGGCACACGCACATACAAGCTCCTGTGCTCATCCTTGGTGACATCCCCAGGAGCAAGGTCGTCCTCCTTTCAGACACGGGGTATGACGATTACTTTCCAATAGAGGTGAGAGATGATGGAGGTGAGTTGGGTGGGATGTCGGACTCAAGATAATCATGGTGGCCAGCCTCCCCTGGTTTCCTTCTCTTGCAAATCTGATGGTAGTGGCAGTAGCAATCAAAAATTCAACCCATTGGTTTGACCACAGCTGACTACGCAGAACATACCTCCTGGTTTGCTGGTAGAGAGCCCCTCGGCAAGTCTCTAGAGCTCCAAGGTCTCTGTCTGGAAGGAAATCTGAAGGCAGACCTAGGAAATACACTTTTTGTTGGAACTCAGTCATATCCTACATAAGCTTGTAGTCCTGATGAAGAACTTAGATAGGCAGATGAGTTAGTTGACAGAGAAAAGCTTTCCTCCATTGGCTTCTCTGCATGCCTGTCACTCTGTTCTCTCCTCTTATCACCTTGCTGGTTAGACTGATACATCTCAGGGACATGTGACAAGCCCCTTAGTCTTCCTTTCTGTTCTTTTGTTCTTCTCCTGGTGGTGTATTCCAGAGCAGGAGCACCTCTGTACTTAACCACCACACTCCAGTCCAAGACAAATCATCAAAGCAGTTTATGAATACTATATAAAGCAGTTCAGCAAAAATAGTAAAAACATCAAAGCCCAAATATATGAAATAGTCCACAAGATTCAAGGCACAAGTGTAGATTCAAAAACACAGGGCTGCAAAAGAACCAGGATGCACAAGTCATCATAAAATCCAATACAAAAATCCAGGAACAATCCTTCAAAACATGGAAGCATGAAACATAAACAAACAAAGACATGGAACTAGAATTCCCTTAGCAGGTTTGACTTGGCAAGAGATATAGCCTCAATAATCAATGTTGACCAGACTGCTGGAAAATCCCCTGGCTTCTCTAATATAGACATGAAATCATGATAACGGCTTCTTCGCTGACAAGCCCTGTGACTTTTGAAGATTCTGTTGAGCAGCCCAGAATTTACAAAAACTAAGCCTCCTATCTATCAGCTCATTAACTTCTTCACCTGGGATTTTGTCCTCTGTACTCATTTCATCCTCTGACCATGCTTCCCTAGAGAAAGACTTCTCAGCAGCATCTGGACCCCTCTCTGGAATGTGGCCTTCACTAGGTGCTGGAGACACAGACTGCTCAGTTTCAGGATTTAAAATCTCATGCTGGCTTGCAGGCCCAGCAGGCCCAGAAATCCCATGATCCACTTCCTCATTGACATTAGGAGCAGGTACAATTATGGGCTGAACTGCAACACCTGGGAACATGAGGAGAAACAAGATGTGCGCTGATAGATAAATAGATAGATAGATAGATAGATAGATAGATAGATAGATAGATAGATAGATAGGCCTTGTTAAGTTTTCTATCTAGATATGTAGTTCTTTGAATAAAGTATTTGACTCTGTTGCTGAATTGCTTAAGCCCAGTCGCTCTACTGCTGATACTAGATGTTTCTGATCTGCCGAACTGCTGCTACTGCTGTTGTTGCTGCCTTATATATTTTAATGCTTTATATGTTTTAAATGCTTTTTTCCTATTTGAAAATTGCCTCCCAACAGCTCTGTCGCACAGAACTGCTGCCACCACCAGGGCTCTGTGATGTCACAAGTCCCGAAACCCCAAGTTTTGCCCCTCAAATCTCAGGGCCTGGGATAGTCCTGGAATGAAGGGGCCCAGGTTCAGACCCAACAGGAAAAAAGACAGGCTCCTTTCCTGACCCTATCATGGGAATGTCCCTGATTCTTTCAGCTCAATAGGATTTGATCCTGTCTCTACATATAAGACACGGCTTGCCTCTTTTTTCTCTTTTTCTACCGCAGGTGGGCATTGACAGTTGCTGGATTGGCACCATGTCATGCCGATATTCGGGTTTCTCCAGTACTGTTCGTGATAGCATTTCAACAGAAAGCACTCTTTTCATCCGGCAGAACCAGCTGGTCTATTACTTTGTGGGGCATTACCCCATTTTGCACATGAGAGGCCCAGGTTCAAGTAAGTGAGCCTGAAAAATAAATAACATGGGTATTAACTACACTACTTTAGGCCAGCTTCCCTGCAGAAATATTGGCAAGTCAATGTCGGTGAGCATTCTCCCAAACCTGCAGGGAATGCCAGCACTCCTTTAACAGAATTTACCTCCCAAGATTTCCCTGTGGAGAAGGAGTGGTCATTAAGATGTGGTGCCTGGAATCCAGTCCTTAACAGACATTGTAAATCTGACTTGTATTTCGAAGAACGTCCTAGTACACTGAACACTGGGTGCATCTATATGTAGAATTAATGGAGGGTTACTGTGAGTTATCCGGGCTGAATGGCCATGTTCCAGAAGCATTCTTTCCTGATGTTTCACGTGCATCTATGGCAGGCATCATCAGAGGTTGGGAGGTCTGGTAAAAAATAGGCAAGTGTTGTTTATATATCTGTGGAATCTCCAGGGTGGGATAAAGAACTCTTGTCATAAATATGGTGAGCCTGTGGTGTTCTGAAAGTCCTTTTGGCTGTGAGAAATTGTGGGATAGTATCTGTGTCACTGCAGCATAGAAGGAAGGTTAGGGAGCACAGTAGATGTGTGTTCCTAGTCTGTAGTTTTTCCAATCTCCATGTGTCTTTTAACAGTTTCTCCCTGTGGAGACTTTCAATGTGTTGTTGAAGGCTTTCATGGCTGGAATCACTGGGTTGCTTTGAGTTTTCTGGGCTATCTGGCCATGTTCCAGAAGAACTCTGTCCTGATGTTTCTCCCACATCTATGTCAGGCATCCTCAGAGGTCTGTTGGAACAGTGGGGTTTATATATCTGTGGAATGTTCTGGGTAGGAGAAAGAACTCTTATAAATATGGTGAGAAATTGTGGGATAGTATTTACAACAAGAGGAGCCCGTGGTGGCGCCGTGTATTAAAGTGCTGAGCTGCTGAACTTGCGGACCGAAAGGTTGCAGGTTCAAATTCGGGGAGAGGAGTGCGCACCTGCTGTTAGCCCCAGCTTCTGCTAACCTAGCAGTTCGAAAACATGCAAATGTGAGTAGATCAATAGGTACTGCTCTGGTGGGAAGGTAGCAGTGCTCCATGCAGTCATGCCGGCCACATGATCTTGGAGGTGTCTACAGACAACGGCAGCTCTTCGGCTGAAAAATGAAGATGAGCACCTACCCCTAGAGTCGGACACAACTAGACTTGATGTCAGGGGAAAGCCTTTTAACCTATTTATTAATTTATTTATTTATTTATTTTATATACCGCTCTTCTCCCCCAGGGGGACCCAGAGCAGTCTTACATAATGGCAAGATTAATGCCACATATAATACAAAATACAGTAAAACAAATGATCGTAAAAACACACTTAAAAACCAATATCATACCCCATTTAAAACAGTAAAACACTGTGTGACCATTACAACAGGGCCAGTAGCATTGGGCCAAAAGTCAGAGCCAGTCTGTATTCAATTTCACATTAATCCAACGAATACATAGGATTATATCAACCGTATCTTAGGATGGGCCAAAAGCTTGGTCCCACATCCAGGTCTTCAGCTGCTTCCTAAAAGACATGAGTGAAGGGGCTTCCCTAATCTCCCTTGGCAAGGAGTTCCACAGCCGCGGAGCCACCACCGAAAAAGCCCTGTCTCTCGTCCCAGCCAAATGCACCTGTGACGGCGGCGGGACTGAGAGCAGGGCCCCACTGGAAGATCTTAATCTGCGGGGCGGCTCATGGGGGGAGATATGTTCGGAGAGGTAAGTTGGACCAGAGCCGTTTAAGGTTTTGTAGGCCAAAGCCAGCACTTTAAATTGTGCCCGGAAGCTAACAGGCAGCCAGTGGAGCTGCTTCAACAGAGGAGTTGTATGCTCCCTGTACGGCGCTCCAGTTAATAGCCTGGCTGCGGAACGTTAGACTAGTTCCAGCTTCCGAACAGTCTTTGAAGGCACCCCCACGTAGAGCGCATTGCAATAGTCCAAACGAAATGTAACCAGAGCGTGGACCACCGTGGCCATGTCAGGCTTCCCAAGGTACAGGCACAGTTGGCGCACAAGTTTGAGTTGTGCGAAGGCCCCGCTGGACACCGCCAAAACCTGGGGTTCCAGGCTCAGCGATGAGTCCAGGAGGACACCCAAACTGTGAACCTGCACCTTCAGGGGGAGTGTGACCCCATCCAGCACAGGCTGTAACCCTATACCTTGTTCGGCCTTACGACTGACCAGGAGGACCTCTGTCTTGTCTGGATTCAACTTCAATTTGTTCACCCTCATCCAGTCCGACACAGCAGCCAGGCACCGGTTCAGGATCTGGACGCCCTCCTTGGAAGCTGGAGAAAAGGAGTGATAGAGTTGGACATCATCTGCGTACAGATGACACCGAACTCCAAAACTCCAGATGATCTCACCCAGCGGCTTCATGTAGATGTTAAACAACAAAGGGGACAGTACTGAACCCTGTGGGACTCCACAAGACAATGGTTGTGGGGCCGAACAGCTGTCCCCTATCAACACCTTCTGGGTACGGTCCTCAAGGAAGGACTGGAGCCACTGCAATGCAGTACCCCCAAGGCCCATTCCCACGAGGCGACCCAGAAGGATACCGTGGTGTACGGTATCGAAGGCCGCTGAGAGATCCAGGAGAACCAGCAGGGACACACTCCCCCTGTCGAGCTCTCTGCGGAGATCATCCACCAAGGAGACCAAGGCCGTCTCAGTTCCATGCCCCGGTCTGAAGCCAGACTGTGCCGGATCGAGATAATCAGTTGCTTCCAAGAATCCCTGGAGTTGTGAGGCAACCATGCGTTCCACGACCTTGCCCAAAAAGGGAAGATTGGAAACAGGCCGAAAGTTATTCCAATTAGTGGGGTCAAGTGATGGCTTCTTCAACAGTGGTTTTATTACGGCTTGTTTGAGGCCGGCTGGAAGTCTGCCTTCCCGGAGGGAGGGGTTCACCACCACTCTTACCCACTCGACCAACCCCCCTCTGGCTTCTTTAACTAGCCAGGATGGGCAGGGGTCTAGGATGCATCTCCACGTCCTCGGGTTGCACAGATTGAAATGAATCCATCAAAATAGGACAAGCAGTTGCTCTCTCTACATCTTCGGAGACTGCATCAACCGCGGTGTCAAGCTTGGAACGAATCAAAGCGATTTTCTTTGAAAAGAACTAGGAAAAAGCTTCACATGTGGGCGCAGTTTGAGGGGTGTTGTTAAGCAGCCCTCTGACAGTTCTAAAAAGCTCGGCAGGATGGTTTTTGGCTGCCTCAATTCTAGAACTATAATAGGTTTTTTTTTTTTACAGCAGCCATTGCTTTGCAATATGTTTTCCTTTGGGCTTTAACCCGTTCTAAATTTGATTCGCTCCGTCGCTTTCGCCACACACGCTCTAGATGCCTTGTCTCGCGCTTCATTGCTGCCAACTCCCCGGAGAACCAGGGCGCTAGTTTAGCTCTGCGCATTGCGAGGGGCCGCTCTGGAGCGATTGTGTCTATTGCCCTGGCCATCTCCCCATTGTAGAGAGTGACCAGAGCATCAACAGAATCACCTACCGAGGAGGCGGGAACATCCCCAAGAGCCATCACGAATCCATTTGGATCCATAAGCCTCCTGGGGCGGACCATCTTAATGGGTCCACCACCCCCGCGGAGGTTAGGGGTTGCAGTAATTCTAAACTTGACCAAGTGATGGTCGGTCCATGACAGTGGACTAACGAGAGCTCTTCCACACCACCACCATTCTCCCATCCCTGGCAAAATACCAAGTCCAATGTATGTCCAGCACAGTGGGTAGGGCCAGAAATCACTTGGGACAGTCCCATGGTTGCCATGGTATCCATGAAAACCTGAGCTGCTCCCGACAGGGTGGTCTCTGCGTGTATGTTGAAGTCTCCCAGCACAAGAAGCCGCTGAGACTCCCAACACCAAGCTCGAGATCACCCTGGCTAGCTCAGTCAGGGAGTTTGTAGTGTTGCGGGGTGGACGGTACACTACAAATATCCCTATACTGTCCCGGTCTCCTACCCGCAGGTGGACGCTTTCAAATGAGGTAGATTGCGGGATGAGGCATCTGGTCACGGGGATAGAATTCCTATAGATTATTGCAACCCCGCCTCCCCGCCCTCCGGATCTTGGCTGGTGCTGAACAGAGTAACCTACAGGACTGAGCTGAGTGAGGTTAGGCCCACCTGACTCGTCCAACCAGGTTTCTGTTATACATGCCATGTCTGCTTGCTCTTCTAATATCAGATCACTTATAGTGGTCGTTTTCCCATTAACTGATCTGGCATTCAACAGCACCAGCTTTATTCCATCAGGTCCGCCATCCTGGATACCCAGACTCACCTTGTCAGGAGACCCTTTTGGAATACATTTTGGAACTAATAATGATCTCTAGGCCCAATTAAGTCCCTAGGCCCAATTAACACATTTGGTCTCCTTTTCCCGTACCTCCCTTTTCCTATAACCGTCCCAATGGTGACTCCATGGCTGGCAGAACTCCCCCCATCCTCTGCACATCCCCCACTCACCTCCCCTGACCATTGTTTAGCTGGGTCAACCTGACTGGGCCAATTGAACAAGCCAGATGGTGGCACTTCCCACCCCCCTTACATAGTCTCCAAAACCCTCCAACACTCCCCCTCCCCTTTTACATTCACATCAACGTTCCAGTTACTGATAGTGACCTGTGCAGAGGAATGGGAGATATTGGAAAAGCAGAATCCTAGTAACAGTTGGAGGCTATAAAGTGCACAGTACATAAGTAACAATAAAACTAAGGGGCTGGAGGGGCCAATCCTATATCTAAAGTGCCTATCTGTTAAATACATTGAATGAATTTCTATCGCCAAAAAACCAATCTGGTTCCGGCGGGCAGTCCCTATCAGTGATTACAACACCACCACATTTTAACATTAGGTTAGCAGCCACACAGGATTTTTAGCAGCTATACAGTACTGCTCTCAACTTCCCAGTCATAAGAGGATTGATGGCTCAGTTTAACAAAAACAAATTAACAAAAACAAATTGGACCTCTTCCCGGGTCCAACCAAATTTAGATTAAATTCCGGCAATGGGTCCAACCCCAGAAGCCAGCCAGTGGTGGTAATAGCTATGGTATGGGCCCAGCCCAGAAATTCCCACAGTCTCAACCCCTTGACAAGCTGCCAGATGCAAAAAGATGTGATAAGATGTGAACAGCCGAAGACGAGCCCAAGGACAAACCAATAGGCCACGCTTCGTAGCAGCCGTGGGGCAGAGGGAACGGTAGGACTGAGAACGGGAATGTTTTAAAGCCAGCTGCTCTGCCTTCTTCTCCAGAATGTTTTTGGAGTTTTCAAAGTCTTCCCCTCTCCCTTTCCTCCTTACACGAGCAGAAGCAAGGCTGGGGGTGTGGCAGCAGGACTCACTTCTTGTGTGCTGGTAGAGTTCTTTCTCCCACTCTGAACATTCCACAGATATATAAACTCCACTTGCCTAGATTCTAACAGACCTCTGAGGATGCCTGCGATAGATGTGGATGAAACATCAGGAGATAATGCTTCTGGAACATGGCCAGACAGCCTGGAAAACTCATAGCAACCCAGTGATTCTGGCCATGAAAGCCTTCAACAATACATAGAACTAATGCAGTTTGGCACCACTAACTTCCATAATTCAGTGCTATGGAATCATGGGAGTTGTAGTTTGATAAGGTCTTTAGTCCTCTCTGCCTATCCAGAAGTTGAAAGCATAAACTCAAGTCCTGTGTTTTGGTCTCTCTCCTGTGTGATTAATGTGTAATTTATGGAAATGCTTTGATATGTATCTTTTATAGAACTGCATTTTGATATGTGTGTTTGTAGAATTTTTATAGTATTTGTATGTTTTCGACTGTACTGTGACCTAGGATAAAGGTACTGTCTGGACGGGCCCTGAGTAAGCCTGCCAGAAGAGATAGGTCTTCAGTTATGTTTTAAATAGTGCTACTGGCTCAATAAAATACACCTCCCATTATTTAATCACTATTAAAGTTAGAACATTTTGAAAACATTTTCTTGGAGCAGATTTACTCAATTCAGAATGGTTGATTGTTAACTAGGAATTGAACTAAGCATCAAATCTTTTTGTAGTGGCTAGAAGAAAATTGCAAAATTATTAGAAGGCACATCTTTTCTTCGAGAAAAAATCCCCATAGACTAGAACAGTTCCACAGTAAGTTAACTGTTATCTTCTTTCTCTTTTTTCTGATTTTCCTTCAGAACTGTGGACACGTATAATGAACGATGTCTGCGTGAAGAGATTAAACCCCGTGTTTTTCTCTGGCAATAACAGTGAATACGTGATTGTTCTTGGCGAGGGCGCGAACATGGGAGATTTCTTTCTGATCACGATACAAGGTATTTTTCTTGTGCTACTCAGAATAAGTTCATTCTGCACTATACAATGCAGGTGGATGGGGCTAGCTTGATCAATCAGGCCTGTTTGCTTTCTGCCCTGTGCAAGGACGTGGGCAAAGATGGCTTGAATAGGGTGTTGGATGGGGTCAATTTGGTGTAGAATTTGCTGGGGTGGGTCAGCACATGTGGACAAAATAGCAAGTTCCAGAAAAATAGATCTAAATAGCATGGGAATGTGGTTTCTGTAGAATATTGTAAGTTCCCCACATTCTACAGAAGCCACGTTTCCCTGCTATTTATCTATATGGCAGTGATGTAAAGCTGCTTTTTGAGGGTTGCTAGATGAGTGGAAGGATGGGGTAAAATGATGTGTGGAAAACATCCCTCAGACAACAGGAAAAGGGTAAATCTGAGAACAAAGTCAGTGTGATAGACTGCAAAAGACAAAGTCATTCCTAATTTTCCTGTGTGGCAGGGAGTTGGACTGGATGGCCCATGTGGTCTCTTCCAACTCTATAATTCTTCAAGTTGGTTGAGAACAGATCTATATAATAATTTAATTATAATAAAATGCAGCAGCAGACAGTAACAGAAATGCTTTATAATGGCAAAACGTATTGTACATTATTTTAGGCACTGCTAGTAAAGAATTTGACTAATCACTTCATAAATCCACAGGATTGCATGAAATGGAAATTAAAGGAAACTAATGAGACTAAGCATACAAGTCTGCTGGCATTGGGTTTATCTATATGTTAAAAGGGGAAAGAATAGCTTTAACACTTTAACGTTATCACTTTTTCCCCTTTTTACAGATGGGATTGTGAATTCCAGTGGCTCTATGAGGGTTGGTGAGCAGACAGTGTGCCAATTTCTGCAATGTATGTCTTTCTACATTTTTGTCATCTACCTCTCTGTCCTGCTCACTTCAAAGGATCAGTCTGAACGCAGATTAAAGATAACTGCTCTCAAATCCAATCTTTATTGAAGAACACATGACTTTGGAAAAGTCAAGAATGACTCAATGTTTACATACAACTATTTTTATAACTTTTGATGCTACGTAACACCACACGTAAATATCATCATCAAGTCCCACCTCCAATATCACATTACTACCATTTTCACACACTAAACTAATTATAATTGTTTATACTTTCGGTCCCAAGTTCCCAGGCGTATTCTATCTTCTTCTGCCAGGTGCTTCTGGGATTGTTTATGTTATGACTCCCAGTTACAGGGCTGAATTACCAAAGCCCTGTAACTGGGTTCCATGACATGGTGCCCTCCTTTTCTTCGTCCTCCTCTTCGGTTCTTCCTTCATCACAAACCTGAAACAAAACAATAATTCTATGTGTCCATTTTGTCCAAAGTACCCATATATTTTTTCAGTAAGCTACGATGGAATACAGGGTGTATTTTCCCTAAACTTTTTGGCAATGCCAACTGGAAAGTCACTTCGTTGATAACACCCTGTATTCTAAATGGTCCAATATATTTAGGGCCTAATTTTTTCGAAGGTAGCCCCAGTTTGATGTTTTGGGTACTTAACCACACTAAATCTCCTTTCTCCAATTTATCACCTTCCACCCTCTTTCTATCTGCGAACACTTTATACTTTTTGTGTGCTTCCTTTAATGATGCAGTCACTTGACTCCAGCATTCCATCATTTGTGTTTTCCATTTCCCCGCCTCTGTTCCCTCATTCTCTGTCCATCTTGGCAGCTGGGGCAGAGGCTGTATTTCATACCCGTAAACTACTTCAAAGGGGGTTTTATTTGTTGCTGAATGTATAGTCGAATTAAAAGCTAGTTCTGCAAAAGCCAACCACCGAGACCAGTCATTTTGTCTCATGTTAGAGTACATTCGAAGGAACTGCCCAAGTGTCTGCTGAGTACGTTCTACCGCCCCATTTGTCATGGGGTGAAAAGCAGAACTTAAACTCCTTTCTGCTCCTAGCATTTCCAAGAATTTTTCCCAAAATTTTGCTGTGAATTGTACTCCTCTGTCACTGACTACTCTACTGGGACATCCATGCAGTTTGTAAATGTGGTTTATGTACAATTCAGCTAGTTTCTCGGCTGATGGTAGTTTTGGCAGTGCTATAAAGTGGGCCTGTTTAGAAAACAGGTCCAATACTGTCCAAATATAACGATGTCCTTTGCTAACCGGTAGTTCCCCCACAAAGTCCATAGCTACACATTCCCAAGGTCTGGTAGGTTCTGCTACTGTTTGTAATAATCCCATTGGTTTCCCTCCTCTCGATTTATTTCTGGCACAATCATCACATTGAACCACATGGTTCTTTATGTCCTTCCTCATCCCTGGCCACCAGCAATGTTTTGCTATTGCTTTTGTTGTTTTTGTAATTCCTGTATGACCAGCGCTCTGGTTATTGTGAAAACGATGCAAAATCTTGATCCTTAATGTTGCTGGGATATACAGTTTCTTGTTCACAAACCAAAATCCCCCCTTCTGCTCCCCCTGTTCCGCATTGGATGCGATCCATTGGTCTCCTTCATAAGACTGTTTCAGTTCGTTTCCCCAATTATCTTCCCCGCCGAGTTCAACCATAGCAGTGTTCTCCTTTTGGGTTTGTGCTCTTGTCCTGACAGCTAAGCCCCATTGTTTATCAGAGAATATTGTTCCCTCTTTTGCTGTGGTTATTCCTTCGTGTTGAGGCATGCGTGAAAGGGCATCTGCCAAGACATTCTGCTTCCCTTGAAAGAACTTTAATTGGAAATCGAACCTGCTGAAGTATTGTGCCCATCTAATCTGTTTGGGGGACAGTTTTCGAGGAGACTTTAAATACTGGAGGTTCTTATGGTCAGACCAAATTTCAAATGGGATTCCGCTTCCTTCGAGAAAGTGCCGCCAGCATTCTAAGGCCTTTAATATGGCTAGTGCCTCTTTTTCCCATATCGGCCAACATTTTTCAGTTTCGCTGAACTTCCGGGACAAATATCCACAGGGTTTTAAGTTCCCATTTTGATCTTTTTGCAATAGTACTGCTCCGTATGCACAGTCTGAGGCATCGCAATGGATTATGAAAGGACTCCTGATATCGGGGTGTTTTAGGATGGGTCCTTCTGTGAAGCATTCTTTTAGGGTTTCGAATGCCTTTTGGCATTCTGGCGTCCAACTTAGTCTGGCGCCAGGAGCTTTTACTTTTGCTGTCTCCCCTTTCCCTTTTGTTTTTAAAAGTTCAGTAAGGGGTGCGGTTATTTGCGCGAAGCCTTTTATGAAGGGTCTGTAAAAATTTGCAAACCCCAGGAATGATTGCAATTGCCTCCTTGTTTGAGGCACTCCCCATTCTTTCACATCTGATACTTTAGCTGGATCCATAGCTAGCCCTTCTGGAGATATCCGATACCCCAGAAAGTCAATTTGAGTTTTATTAAATTCACATTTGGACAGTTTTGCGTACAGCTTTGCTTCCCTTAGTCTCTGCAAAACTTCCCGGACCAATTTTACGTGTTTTTCCTTATCTTCACTCACGATCAAGATATCATCAAGGAATATGAATACCCCTCTGTACAACAATGGGTGTAGTATTTCATTTATAAGCTGCATAAAGCAACCGCCTCCGTTTTTTAAACCGAAAGGCAAAATTTTATATTCAAAATGGCCGAATGCGCAGGAAAATGCAGTTTTCCAAGTATCCTCCGGTTTTATTCTTAATTTATGATACGCTTCAATTAAATCAAGTTTAGTAAATATGCTCCCTTTCTTCAATACGGTAATTAAATCCTTTACTAAGGGCATAGGGTATTTATTGTCCTTAGTAATTGCGTTTAAATTTCGATAATCAATGCACAATCGTAGGGAGTTGTCTTTCTTTCTCCTAAATAACACTGGGGCCCCGAGAGGAGAGTTGGATGGCTTAATGAAGCCTCGCGCCAGGTTTTTATCAATATATTTCCTCAATTCCTCCTTCTCCTGCACAGACATGGGATACACTTTTGGTTTTGGTAAGTCTGCTCCTGGGGTTATTTCAATTTCTACTTCTATATTCCTTTTGGGAGGCAATTTACTGGCCTCTTTCTGATTGAAAACATCCACAAAGTCTCTGTATTCAGGCGGCAATAGCTGTGGGTTTATCTCACCTGCTTCATCTTCCTCGTCCTCCTCTTCTGCAATTTTGCTTATCTCCCATTGCGTCTGCTGTTCTTTGAATGCTAAGCTCTTTCCTCTCCAATCTACTTCAGGATTTGCCTGTTCGAGCCATGGTATCCCTAATATTACGTGGTATGTGGCAATAGGGGCTATTACAAAGGATATTCTTCCTTCCCATTTGCCTATTTTACATGGGACCTCCCGTATTTCCTTTGTAGATACTTCCCCAGCAGCGACTGATCCATCTAGCTGCGAAAATGCAATTGGGGAGTCAAGCGCCATCTGCTGGCATTTCAGCGCTCCTGCTAATTCCGGAGTTACAATATTTCTAGAACAACCACAATCCACAAATGCCTTGCAGGTGGCCTGATTCTCTAGTCCCGAGAGGCAGATTGGCACTACTATCATGCGTTTGTCCCGACTCACCAATTTTTCTGAAGATTCTGGGGCCTGCACCTCCTCTTCCGCGCGCCTCCCGGTTGCTGGCTTGGGCTTTGGGGGTTTTGGCGGCTCCCCCTTCCGGGCCCAGCATTCCGCTGCTCGATGGCCCGTCTTCCCACATACAAAGCATTCCGGTTTAGGTTTGTTGTAGTCTCCTCTGGAGGGAATCCCCGGCCTCCCTCCGGGTCTTTCCTGCTTCCTCGTTTCTCCTCGACCTCTCGCCACCGGTCTTTGCTGGCCGCTGCTGCTTCTGAAGCGCTTTACTTGGGCCAGGGTGGATTCGACGCGCCCCGCTAGTTGAATCCATCCCTGGAGCGTTTCGGGGTCATCTCTGTGCGCTGCCCAGCTGAAAATCTCGGGGCGTAGTCCCTCTTTAAATAACTCCACTTTGGTCACTTCAGACCACTCTGGTACCCTTTCCGCGAGGTGGAGGAATTCCTCTGCGTACTCGGGCACTGTTTTGTCCCTCTGCTTTATTCCTTTCAGCTGGTCTCGAGCCCTCAATTGCTCTAGCCGGTCTCTGAACCGGTTTTCCAGCGCGGCGAGGAAGCGGGGCACTGACCTCAGACATGGGTCGTGTCTGGCATGGAGTTGCACGTACCAGCTGGCTGCTCCTCGCTTTAGTGTGTTGCCGATGGCTCGAACCCTGCTTGCTTCGGAGGGGAATGTGTGTGCGTTGTCTTCCATGTATCCTCTGATGCTAATTAGAAAAAAGTTCAGTTCATCTGATTCCCCTCCGTATTCCAGTTTGAGATCTTCCCTTCTCGGCATCCATTCTGCGGCCCGTTGATGCTGTCTGGGAGGCATGGGGAAGGGTTGCATCAGGTTTCCTCGGGCGGCTCCTTGGAACACGCCGCGCCCCACTCCGGTGGTCATTCTGCGTGGCTCCCGAAAGTCTGCCGCCGCTGTCGGCCCTTCCGCCCATCCGCATACTGGCCTCGCTGTAGCTCCCTCATCTCGCCTTTCCTCGTCGTACGGCACATCCTCCTCCTCTTCCTGGATCCCCCGCTCCTCTCCGCCTTCGTCTGCAAATCCACTGGACCCGATTCCTGGCCCCAGTGGCCTTTCCACCCCGACGCCCATTCGGGGGGTTGGGAGCTCTGTTGGAGATGGCAGCCTCAGAGTTCCCAGAGCTCGCTGGCGCTCCACTTCGCGCGCCATTCTGTCTCGGAACTCCAGTTCCTGCCAGTATTCCTCATCCCCCTCGTCCCTTGCCGCCACGGGACTCTGCGTTGACGCTCGCTGGCCCCTCTGGCTCCAATCTCCTTCTTTACTTGGCTCTCTCTCGGCGCCATATCGGATGGGCTCCTTTTGGAGATTCTCTTCTAATAGTGGCACCAACCTCCCCACGGTTTCCGACAGCCTGGATAAATTTGTTTCCAGGATGGATAACCGCAGGGCCACGGTCTCCGGCATGCTTCCTCCAGATCCCCAACTGGTTTCTGCCGCCGCCGGACCGCCTCTTCCCCCTCTGGGAATCCTCTGAGTCACGCCGTCCGGCTTGGGGTACCCCGTAGAGGAAGCTATGGCTTGCAATGTCTCTTCCGCCAACGGCCGAGCTCCCAGCGAAGGCCCCTTTGCTCCGTCATGGCTTTGATCTCCTTCCCTGCTCATTATCACTTCACTGCAAATTTGCAGGAGGGTGAGAACTGGATTCTTGACTTAATTGTCCTGCTCACTTCAAAGGATCAGTCTGAACGCAGATTAAAGATAACTGCTCTCAAATCCAATCTTTATTGAAGAACACATGACTTTGGAAAAGTCAAGAATGACTCAATGTTTACATACAACTATTTTTATAACTTTTGATGCTACGTAACACCACACGTAAATATCATCATCAAGTCCCACCTCCAATATCACATTACTACCATTTTCACACACTAAACTAATTATAATTGTTTATACTTTCGGTCCCAAGTTCCCAGGCGTATTCTATCTTCTTCTGCCAGGTGCTTCTGGGATTGTTTATGTTATGACTCCCAGTTACAGGGCTGAATTACCAAAGCCCTGTAACTGGGTTCCATGACACCTCTCCACCCATGAACATGGACAGAAAGAGGCATGGGGAATGCTCTTTTGACACCATTGAAATACCGTATTTCATTGCCACCTCATAATAGTTACACCCCCCTTTTATCGGGCGGCAAAATTGGTAGTATATTTCTCCATCGTGGTCAACTGTGAAAATCGCACATATGGTATCCCCTCAGTTATGCTGACAGCTTACGGAACCTTCTAGAGCTTTCTAGATCATATCTGGCCAAGGCCCCGCCCACTTCCCTATATATAGCCCGTGCAATGGGCAACCGCCTCAGTTCCCCTTTTTCCGCTTGACAGCGATAGTGAATTCTTCTACCTGCTAACACTGAAGCATCTACCCTGTCAAATGGCATCGACTACAGCTTTTAAAAGATGCTCCTCTTGCGGAGGAAAATTGCCTGAATCCGATGGCCACTCAAAGTGCCTATTGTGTCTGGGGGAAGGACACAAAATACAGTCATGTACCGTTTGCCAGGGCTTTACCCCTCAGGCAAGGAAAAATAGGGAGACAAGACTTAAAGCAATGCTTTATGAGTAAGCTCTACTTCCCTCATCTATTTTAGAAAGCCAAAATTCATCACCGATGCATATCCAAAACCCTCAAATAAGACAGGGGTTTGAGAAAAAGAAATTTTAAAAGCCAAAAACTGCAACCGCCAAAACGGCTCGCCAAGATGGCGGCAACGATCAGGAAGCTCTCTCCTCACCAAAACTGAACATACAAGATCAAGGTACTTACCCACAATTAACAGATCAACCTACCTCAGCACCGCCACCAGGGCAGGCTGCTAATGAGGCACAAGAAAATCAAAAGCGATTCTCCCCTCAAGTTACGGGGCTGGAACAACCAAAAGAAACTTCCCCAGAAGTAATGGCTGAACAACAAAGACCACAAATTGTAACGGGCTCGACACCCACAATGCCTGTTTTGGACGGTCCCGAGGCTTCAAACTCAAGCCGGGACGGAGCTCTGCTTCCCTCTCATAGAACTCGGAGGAGGCGCATAAGCCCATCCCGACGCTCTCGCCGCTCCCGAAGCTCCTCCCAATACTCCAGACGCTCGCGTCGAAGCCAGAGCACCTCAAACCGCTCCAAACGCAAGCATAGGGACCGAAGCCCTCCTAGTCGATCCCGTCAACATCGAGGAGCGCGTTACAGAGCCGCCGCCTCTGACAGCTGCAGCTCGAATTCGAGCACAGACTCCACCCCTTCCAGCTCAAGCCAGCAAACAAACAAACCAGGAAGGAGGAGAGAAAGGAGGAAACAATCAGCATCCAGACAGTGGGAGCAAATGCCCTTAAATTATTATAGCCACCCTGGGAGCATGTGGCATATAGCTCCAAATGGACAATATTATTATTTTGGTCCACCTGGATCCAACATGCAATTTCCACAAGAAATGAGTATAGCACACCATAATGAAACACCGTATCCACAGAAGACCTTTTCCTCACAAACAAGAGGAAAGGATAAGGATATTCCCCAACAAACATTACAGACAGGGGAATTTCAAACTAACAAGAGACCACAGAAAGAGTCTATTAAAGAGCAACACACAACTACTTCTGAAGAAATTAATATAAATTATATGCCCGCTAATAACATGAATGGTGCCATGTCAACAGCTATGGCAGGATTGGGAGAACCACAGCCTCCCTTACAACACCTACCTGAAGCATTACACTCAAAACATATTGAAGTCCTGGACTCTGACTCTAGTGACAACACTGATTCAAATATTGTTCAAAATCCTAATCCTGAGACAGAAATGTCATTAACAACTTCTGAGGAATTACATAGTTTTTCAGCCTTAATGATTAGGATGTCTAAAGTTTAGCATTACCAACTCCTAAAACACCCACTGCTGTGGATGATCCCTTATTCCCAGCAAACCAACAAAGACCACCAGCTCCCACAGTATTGCCGGTTTTACCATTTTTCCTCAAATTGGCAGGTGCAAGTTCCCTCGCACCAGCGGCTATACCACCTGTGCCCAGATACGTCGAGAATATGTATAAACTGGACACTTCTTCAGCGGAATGGCTTGCACGCCCCCCAAAACCCAACTCAGTGGTGGCAGACGCAACACACGCAAAACGCTTAAGGAGACAAATACCTACAACACCGGATAAAGAAGAACGCAAAATAGATGCACTAGGAAGGAGAGTACATACTTCTGCTGCCCTATTTACAAAATTGGCTCATTATGGGGCTTATATGGGAACATATCAATCCTTTCTGTGGTCTAAAATAGAGCCATTAATTGACTATTTACCTCCTGAGGAACAGAGAATGGCCAGAGCATTTCATCTAGAAGCAACATCCCTTGCAAAATTACAAAAAGATTTAGGTAAACATACGGCAGACACTGCTGGTAAATTATTTGCAACGGCAACCTCAATAAGACGACATGGCTGGCTGCGTGCGTCAGCACTCTCAGAAGAAGGTCGTGCTGTTGCAGAGGACCTCCCAATGGACAATTTGGGTCTTTTTAATGCCACCACTGATGACAATCTCAAACATGGCCACGAAATGAGGCAAACAATGTTTAAGTACGGCAATCAACCAAATTATACTTACCAGCAGCGACAACGTTGGCAACCACCACAAGCACCCTATTTCAGGAGATTTGATAGGTCACAGGGAGGAAACTATAGTAAGTTTAGAAAGACACCACAATTTCGATACCAATCACAAAGAAAACCTTACCTGCAAAGGGGTCAAACCACCGGCAAAACAAGAAACCAAAGTGGCCCCAAGCGTCGGCTTTAGCGAAATATCAAGAACAACAACTATGACTAAAACATTCTTTTATTGCCCGTTGGCAAGTTATAACCACTCATCAATAAGAACTTTAGAAACAAACTCGAGTTCACCTGTTTTTGGATTTAGATTAGCCCCTTTTATTTCAACATGGCGTCATATCACATCAGACACATGGGTACTTAGAATTATAGAGTACGGTTACTTTATTGAATTCTTCAATAATTCCCCAGTTGGGATAATTCGCACTACAGATCCTTCCCCGGCACTATGGGAAGAGATACAAACTCTGCTAGATAAGGGAGCAATACGACGCCTTAGCCAAGACGAGTTACCTAGATGTTTTTTCTCAAGATATTTCTTAGTACCGAAGCGGGGAGGGGGCCGTAGACCCATTTTGGATTTAAGGGGGATAAATGCATATATTAATCCCAGAAAGTTTAGGATGGTTACGTTATCAAATATTTTGCCTTTACTAAATAAAGGAATGTGGTTTGCAACAATTGACTTGAAAGATGCTTATTTCCATATTTCTATGCATCCAGAGCATTCCAGGTTCTTGTCATTTATGATTGAAAGCCAAGCTTTTTGCTTTAATGTTCTCCCCTTTGGTCTGACAACAGCCCCAAGGGTGTTTACGAAATGCATGGCTGTTGTCGCCCTCCGACTACGAGGTGTCACAGTTTACCCTTATATTGATGACTGGTTAATAACATCTGATTCTCGTAATCAATTGTTAATCGACATTGACATCACATTATTTCTTCTCCAGTCTTTAGGTCTCATTGTGAACAAAGAGAAATCCCAATTGGAACCAACCCAATCAATCCAGTTTATTGGAGCCATTATAGATTCGGTATCACAGAAAGCATTTCTTCCAGAGGAACGTTTCCGAACTTTAAAAGACAATATTCAGAAAGCAATACTACAAAAACATATAACAGCCAGACAAATTCAAGTAATTCTAGGTCATATGGCTTCGACAACAAGTGTAACACCACATGCCCGTTTACACATGAGAATCCTGCAGGCGTGGTTCCTCAGTACTTACAACCCCTTGGTTCACAACCACAATATAAGATTATCTTTCCCACTGGAGGTCCGCCAATCCCTATTCTGGTGGACCAATTCCAACAATGTTTGTGCGGGACTCCCTTTCAAACCATCAGACCCCACGATAACTCTAACTACAGATTCTTCCACACAAGGACGGGGTGCCCACACAGGAAACTTGACTGTACATGGAATTTGGACAAAAGAAGAAGCCAAAGAACACATAAAGTATCTAGAACTACTTGCGGTCGAAAAAGCGTTAAAAGCATTCGAACCAGCACTCGCAGGGCATGTAGTCCAGGTCATTACCGACAATACAACAACAAAGTGTTACTTAAACAAACAAGGCGGAACACACTCACCTCAGCTTCTCCAGCTCTCAGTCCGTCTCTGGAATTGGTGTATCGAAAGGAATGTGGATTTGAAGGCAATTCATCTACCAGGAGAGCAAAACATTCTTGCGGACCAACTCAGCAGGACACCATTCGCGGACCACGAGTGGTCCCTACACGAGAATGCAGTGAGGCAAATATTCAACTATTGGGGAGTCCCGACAGTGGACCTCTTCGCGACACCGGAGAATACGAAATGCCCTCTGTACTATGCTCGCCAACCGGTGAATTGGAGGCTGGGTTGTCTGGGAGACGCATTTCTACAACCATGGAACGAAGGTTTCCTGTATGCCTTTCCACCGATTCCCCTCCTCATGAGGGTAATATCCAAGTTGCAGAAGGACAATTCCAACTGTATCCTAATAACCCCTTGGTGGCCACGTCAACCTTGGTTTTCAACTCTCCTAAATCTGTCCAGAGGGGAGTACTTTCGGATACCGAACCGCCCGGATCTTCTAACGAAGCAGGAAGGAATGGTTCAACACCCAGACGCGTACCTTCTAAAATCGACAGCTTGGCGACTACGTCCAAGACTGTAACCACGACAGTATCATCTTCAGTACAAAAGATTTTAATTGCTGCTCACAGATCATCGACAAAAAAATCATATACATATAAAAGGAAACGTTTTACAATATTCGCAGAGCAAAGAGGTGAACAACCTGAAACAGCACCATCCAATATTATTTTAGACTTCTTAGGCTCTCTAGCAGATGCAGGATTATCACTATCGTCGTTGAAATGTTACCTTGCGGCAAAGTCCTGGTACAGGAGGAAAGCCGGTCTCCCATCGTGTTTTGCCGACCCATTAGTAGCTCTTTTTCTTCGAGGCTTCAGGAATCTAAGACCATCAGTAACTCCTGTAGTACCATCTTGGAGTTTAGAACTAGTACTATCTTCTCTAACAAAACCCCCATTTGAACCGCTGGCGACAGCGGAGCTAACTTACCTGACTTGGAAAACAGCATTTCTAGTAGCAATAACTTCTGCAAGAAGAGCAAGCGAATTGTGTGCTCTACGTTCAGATGCACCGTACATCCGTTTTCATAAGGACAAAGTAGTCTTACGCACCGACATCACGTTTCTTCCTAAGGTAGCGTTTAGATTTCATACATCACAAGAGATAGTGCTCCCAGCATTTTTTAAAAATCCAACATCAGACTTAGAGAAAACTCTCCATAGGTTGGACGTTCGAAGAGCACTTGCTTTTTACATTAATAGAACATCTGAAATTCGAAAGTCCCCAAGACTCTTTTTAAAATATCGGAAAGATGCTAGGGGTACTCCAGTTTCGACTCAACGATTGTCAGCATGGATAGTTGCCACGATTCACCAAGCATATAAGTCAACAGGTCGCGAGTTGCCAGAACATGTGAAGGGTCACTCCACAAGGTCTATGTCAACGTCCACAGCGTTCATGAGAGGTGTTCCTTTGGACGTGGTTTGTCGAGCAGCTGCCTGGGCTACCCCGTCGACATTCATCAGACATTATAAAGTTGATGCAGTGTCTCGGAAGGATGCAGAATTTGGAAGGGCAATACTTTTTTCTTCGGTGACATGACTCCCACCATCCAAGGTTAGTAGCTCGCTAATCTACTATATGTGCGATTTTCACAGTTGACCACGATGGAGAAAGAGAAGGTTGCTTACCTGTAACCATGTTTCTCCGAGTGGTCACCTGTGAAATTTGCACATCCCCGCCCATCCTCCCCGCTAATGTCATGCCTCTAACCTTACTGCTGTCACGGCAGGGGAACTGAGGCGGTTGCCCATTGCACGGGCTATATATAGGGAAGTGGGCGGGGCCTCGGCCAGATATGATCTAGAAAGCTCTAGAAGGTTCCATAAGCTGTCAGCATAGCTGAGGGGATACCATATGTGCGAATTTCACAGGTGACCACTCGGAGAAACATGGTTACAGGTAAGCAACCTTCTCTGTTCCTCACATAATAGTTGCAGAACTGTTTTGGGACTCATTCCCGCTTCCTTCCTTCTTTCTCTAAAGGCAGGGCAGTTTAAAAACCTGAAATGGAGGTTTCTGGAACTTATATCTTCCTTCCTTTCTCCTTTCTCCAAAGAACTCCATTTCAGATTTGTAAACTGCCTTGCTTTCGGAGAAAGAACAAAGGAAGGGGAATGGAATCTTATCCTTTGTCTGAGTTCGGGGCGATTCCTTCTCTTCTTGAGTCAGAAGGAAGGCGGGTAATTTTTCTTTAAAAAAACATAAACCATAGAATCAAAGGCAGATTTCTTTTCATTGTGTAATAGTCACACCCCTTTTTTGGTCAAAAGGGATAAAAGTGCGACTGGGTTGCTGTGAGTTTTCCGGGTTGTATGACTATATTCCAGAAGCATTCTCTCCTGATGTTTCACCCACATCTATTGCAGACATCCTCAGAGGTTGTGAGGTCTGTTGGAAACTAGACAATGGGGTTTATATATCTGTGACATGTCCAAGGTGGGAAAAAGAACTCTTGTCTGTTTGAGTTAAGTGTGAATGTTGCAATTGGCCACCTTGATTAACATTGAATGGCCTTGCAGCTTCAAACCCTGGCTGCTTCCTGCCTGGGGGAATCCTTTGTTGGGAGGTGATTAGCTGGTCCTGATGGTTTCTTGCCTGGAATCCCCCCCCCCTTTTTTTTCTGTTGCTCTTTATTTACTGTCCTGATTTTGGTAGCCAGATGTTATTCATTTTTTCCTCCTTTCTGTTGAAATTGTCCACATTTCACTGGCATCTCTATGTAGTTTGACATGGTGGTTGTTAGCATGGTCCCGCATTTCTGTGTTCTCAAATAATATTGTGTCCAGGTTGGTTCATCAGAAGCTCTGCTATGACTGACTTCTCTGGTTGATATAGTCTGCAGTGCCTTTCCACGTTCCTTGATTCGTATTTGTCAAGCAGACAAGAGTTCTTTCTTCCACCCTGGACCTTCCACAGATATATAAATCCCACTTGCCTAGTTTCCAGCAGACCTCACAATCTCTGAGGATGCCTGCCATAGATTTGGGTTAAACATCAGGAGAGAATGCTTCTGGAACATGTCCAGACAGCCCGGAAAACTCACAATAACCCAGTGATTCTGTACATGAAAGCCTTCAACAACACAAAAGTGTGACTGTTATGTGATGAAATGTGGTACTTATTCAGCCCATCCTGGCATGGCTGCACTGAATTTAAACTAATTTTACAGAACTTCCTTCGATTGAGAGCATAATATTAAAAAGCTGAAAATATCTTTACAGATTGTGGTCTCTTTAGTTCTATGATTCTATAGGTGAAATTAAGCACCCATTCATTACATTATCAGAAGTGTTTATTGTTTTTTTTCTCCCCTAGGCAATGTAGTTCTTTCATAGGCTGGTAATCTCAAAGGCCATTCCATCCCACCCCCTTACGATTTCCCACTCCCAGTGTATCAATTAGCTTGAGAGATATTTTCTCCTTTCCAGATACTTGTGACATTACTTGGGTTATCTTCTCTACAAGTGAAAACAAGTTCTTTCTGCTAGTGAAAGAAGATGGAACAAATTACCACAGTCTTTTGGAATTCCAGAAAGGTTAACCTGACTCTCTTAAGTATTGTTATTGTTATCATCATCATCATCATCATCATCATCCCACCATTACTATCATTTCTGCTTCCACTATAATCACTTAAAATTCAGATGGGCACTGCAAACTAATAATCTAACAATCAAGAGTATTTTACAATTTAATAGGCATGAAACAAAAGTAGAAAAAAGACAGGAGAAAATAAAAAGGCAATTTCAGATGCATAAGAATTGCATGATTATGAAGTGAGATGGAACTTGATAAGATATGGGGAGAACACCCCTGCTGTACCTTTAGGTCGGCCAAGAAACAAATTACAGTAAATGAGAACAAAGGCAGCTTATTTCCAGTGAATTAACAGAAGTAGAAAAACAAAACAAAACAGAAAGACTGCAATTAGTTGGAAAAGGTCATTCTGGGCAAGGTGCACTGATGGTGTGATTTGGTGTTTGCCACTTCACATGAAGGGATTGATTGGCGTGCCATTTGTTTTACCATATTAAGCTGCATACTTCAAATATGGGGAACTAGAACTATTCCCCAGTATTTATAAGGGAGCCAGTGCGTGTTATGTGTGTGTATGAATGAATGAAATCCTAGGACTGAGCAGGAGCCAAAGATCACAGAAGCAGCAGGTGACTGAAATGAGTGATAAATGAGCATTTTTGTTTCACATCTTCATGTGGTGTTTTCTCTATTCAATTTTCAGATACGTATTATAAGCTTATTTATGACATCCCCAGACAAGTACCCAGAGGTAAGAACCACAAGATCTGTAACAGAGCAGATTCCGGTGTTCCATTTAAAAGACCGCACCTAGGCACTCTATATTCATTGATAGTGCCAGCCCACCCTCTGAAATTATGTAGGAATCCAAAGTTGTGGGAGTCCTGTTTGTTTGCTTTGACAGGAGAAGATATGAACCCATATGATGCAAAGAGGAATCCCACAGATAGGGTTGCCCTGCTGAAAAAACAAGAAGGCTCTTGTGCTTTTGATGGCTGTGCAAAAGAGGGCATTTCAACAAGTGTTGCTTGGCATGTAACCAGATAGCAAGCAATGCTTGCTAAAATTCCCACTTTAAGGTAAAAGAGCCTTTTCCAATTTTACTCTGGGAACCCTTCCTGTAGCTGTTTCATAGCTGCAGAAATTTGACATGAATAAGAGTTAGGTTGCTAGGAGTTTTCCAGACTGTATGGCCATGTTCCAGAAGCATTCTCTTCTGATGTTTACCCACATCTATGGCAGGCATCATCAGAGGTTGTGAGGTCTTTTGGAAAACTATGCAAGTGGGGCTTATATCCATAGAGGGTCCAGGATTGGAGAAAGAACTTTTGTCTGCTTGAGGCAAGTGTGAATGGTGCAGTTGGCCAGTGTGATTAGCATTGAATGGTATTGTAGCTTTGAAGCCTGGCTTCTTCCTTTGTTGGGAGGTGTTAGCCGGCCCTGATAGTTTCATGCCTGGAATTCCCTTGTTTTCTGAGTGTTGCTGTTTACTTACTGTCCTGATTTTAGAGGTTTTTTTTAATACTGGAAGCCAGATTTTGTTCATTTCCATGGTTTTCTCCTTTCTGTTGAAATTGTCCACATGATTGTGAATTTCAGTGGTGTCTCTGTGTAGTCTGACATGGTGGTTGTGAGAGTGATCCAGCATTTCTGTATTCTCAAATAATATGCTGTGTCCAGGTTGGTTCATCAAGTGCTCTGCTATGGCTGACTTCTCTGGTTGGCTTAGTCTGCCGTGCCTTTCATGTTCCTTGATTTGTATTTGGGCAATGCTGCATTTGGTGGTCCCTATGTAGGCTTGTCCACAGTGGCATGGTATACGGTAGACTTTCACAGAGGTGAGAGGATCCCTCTTGTCCTTTGCTAAACGTAGCATTTGTTGGATTTTCTTGGTGGGTCTGAAGATAGTTTGTAGGTTGTGTTTCTTCATCAGCTTCCCTATATGTTCAGTGGTTCCCTTGATGTATGGTAAGAACACTTTTTCCAACAAAGGATTCCCCCATGCAGGAATCCGAGCTTCTTCAAGTTGGTTCACGAGAAGGAACCTTTGGAAATGGAAGTGGGGTTCATGTCTGCTGTCTGCTTTCATGGGAGATCATGGTTCTGCGAACTTGGTGTACGCTGAGGGGGCTCGTCATATGGTATATCATCAAAACAAGATGACAAAGATTTGCATAATACTTGCACAGGGTTATTTGCATAACTACCAATTTGGAGACTATTGAATAGAAACGCAGTCCATTTTGCACTGTAGTAAGGAAGATTTTGTGTCTGCTTTCTGGGATTGTTTTGTTGCTAGACAGCTGTAAGGTCTTTCCTCTGGGTTTTTTTATTTTTCAACTAGATCATGCATTGTTCTTGAAATAAAAAGATGCCTTTTCTTTGTAAGATGGGAGGCATGGCTGCCTATTATGCTTATGGGGGCATAAAAGAATGTTCCTTCCACTGCATCTTTTCCCCAGGTTACTATCTAGCTGTTATTCCATCCCAACCCCTTTTGCTTGCCTTTCTTTCTTTTTTCTCCTTAGCTGCCTCCGATGGAGGTTTCGTGCTGTTACTAGGGAACGAGAATTATACAAATCGAACCCTCATCTCAAGAGGTTTGGCTTTAAACCCCTTCAGTAAGATATTCTACATCTGGGGGAATGTTATCTTGCAAAGGTAAGAGTTGATGCCCCAAATATATAATAATAATAATAATAATAATAATAATAATAATAATAATAATAATAATAACAAAATTGAAGGAAAAGCTAATAAGGAGAAGACCTGGCTCTGCCTCACGAATGGGACCCTGAAGAAGGAGACAGAAGGCCTGATCTTTGCAGCCCAGGAGCAAGCCATCAGAACAAATGCAATTAAGGCCAAGATCGAAAAATCAGCTGATGACCCAAAATGCAGACTGTGCAAGGAAACCGATGAAACCATTGATCATCTCCTCAGCTGCTGTAAGAAAATTGCACAGACAGACTACAAACAGAGACACAACTATGTGGCCCAAATGATTCATTGGAACCTATGCCTCAAGTACCACCTCCCAGCAGTAAAGAACTGGTGGGATCACAAACCTGCAAAAGTATTGGAAAATGAACATGCAAAGATACTGTGGGACTTCTGGATCCAGACTGACAAAGTTCTGGAACACAACACACATGACATCACAGTTGTGGAAAAGAAAAAGCTTTGGATCATTGATGTCGCCATTCCAGGTGACAGTCGCATTGACGAAAAACAACAGGAAAAACTCAGCCGCTATCAGGACCTCAAGATTGAACTGCAAAGACTCTGGCAGAAACCAGTGCAGGTGGTCCCGGTGGTGATCAGCACACTGGGTGCTGTGCCAAAAGATCTCAGCCGGCATTTGGAAACAATAGACATTGACAAAATTAAGATCTGCCAACTGCAAAAGGCCACCCTGCTGGGATCTGCACGCATCATCCGAAAATACATCACACAGCCCTAGACACTTGGGAAGTGTTCGACTTGTGATTTTGTGATACGAATTCCAGCATATCTATCTTGTTTGCTGTGTCATAATAAAATAATAATAATAACAACAACAACACTTTATTTATTTTTCCTGCTTCTTGCAGGGGGTTGGACTGGATGGCCCTTGAGGTCTCTTCCAACTCTACGATTCTATGATTCTATGATTTTTTATATACCGCCCTATCTCCTCAGGGGACTCAGGGCGGTTTCCAACATGATAAAAACAATACAATACAATACACATAATAAAAACAGAACCAAAGAACAATTTAAAAATGATACAAGTAATAAACATAAATACACAACATACAATCCAACAATGAAAAATAAAACTAGTAATAATACTCAATTTATGGGCCAGTTATAGTGACCCAGAGTTCAATGTTGGAATGGCCAACTATAAAGTGTTATTCAAGTCTTGTGCAACAGGAGGGCTTGGGGCCAGTAGCGGATGAAGTGCTGAGCTGGATCAAAAGGGAGGGCCAAGGACTAATCCTGTTCAAGATCTGCAGGAACCACCAAGTTTTTCATTCCTTGTGGATGGCCCCCAGATGGCATAGTGGACTAAGTGACTTGAAGGTTGGGTTGCTGACTTTAAGGCTGCCAGGTTCGAATCCCACCCGGGGAGAGCGTGGATGAGCTCCCTCTGTCAGCTCCAGCTCCATGCGGGGACATGAGAGAAGCCTCCCACAAGGATGGTAAAAACATCAAAACATCCGGGCGTCCCCTGGCTATCGTCCTTGCAGACGGCCAATTCTCTCACTCCAGAAGCGACTCAGGTTGCTCCTGAAAAAAAACTTCCTTGCGGAAGGAAGACGGGAAGGGGCTTGTCTGATTTCTTTGGGAAGGGCGTTCCAGAGCCGGGGAGCCACCACTGAGAAGGCCCTCTACCTTGTCCCCACCAACCGTGCTTGTGACGGTGGTGGGAGCGAGAGGAGGGCCTCCCTGGCAGATCTTAATGCCCGCGCTGGTTCGTAGAGGGAGATGCAACCACGGAGATAGGCAGGGCTTGAGCCGTGTAGGGCTTTATAGGTCATCACCTGCACCTTGAATAGGGACTAGCAGCTTATTGGCAGCCAGTGGAACTGCTTTAGCAGAGGTGTTGTATGCTCTCTATAATTAGCCCTGGTTAGGAGCCTGGCTGTCGATGTTTGAACCAGCTGAAGTTTCCAGGCCATCTTCAAGGGCAGCCCCATGTAGAGAGCATTGCAGTAATCAAACCTGCTGATCTGAATATGGCCCAACATTCCCTCTTGCATTAGTCCTGGTCTTCCTCATCCCCTTTTCCCCACAACTCCTAGCTAAACATCCTCTCTTTCTACACTCTTTTGTTACACTTTGGTCCTTTTTCCCTTTTTTTCCTCTCTCTTCCACAACTACTGGCGAAATGTCTTCTCCTCTTCCATCTAGTTCTACTAATCTTCTCACTCATTTTTTAATCTTGTTACTTCTTTGTCCTTCTTCTCCTTCCCAATTCTGGATACATTTTTCCTTGCCCATTCTTCTCATTATTCCTACTTCTACTACTAGTTCATCTGGCTACATTTATCATTTATGTTCACATTCCCAAACCTACCCACTTTCTGGGAGCAAAAGAACCTGCTTATTTTTAAATATTGCCAGTGCTTTGATCTGTAACATTTGTACAAAATGATTTTCTTCCCTTGACTTTTCTTGACAGCAATGACATGGCAAGTTACATTTATTTGTCCAACTTTCCGGGAGACTCCGCCATCAAATATTTTGTTATGTCCTTTACTGGGCACATTGCTTTTGTTACGGATACAGATGAGGTACGTGTGTTTATCTTCCTTGTGGACCCAGTAGCTAATTGTTATGGGAAATGGGGGCATTGTTGTTTATTTATTTCAGTATGTGAGACATCACCTTAAATATAGCAAAATCAGTAGCAGCATGTTGGAAGGAGACTAAGAGTTTATTGTTTTCAGCACTGAAATCCATGACGGAAACAAGAAAATCATTCATTGGATTGATTACTTACTAATGGATCATTCACTGTGTTATTGAAGGCTTTCATGGCCAGAATCACTGGATTTTTATACATACAGATAGATAGCAACATAAAAACTCCACCCATCACCCAGATAAAAAAGAAGCACAATTAAAGCCCTAGCAGACTGTGCAAAAAGAATCTGCAAACCCCACCTTCTCCAAGGTAAAGTGAACCACCTAAACTGGGCTCTACAGGCCAATGGAGACTCCAGCTCAGACATCAGAAGAGCTGCAAGGCCAAGAACAAGCCACGAGAGTCAAGAAAAAGACCCACCCAGAGGATAAGTGTTCTTACCATACATCAAGGAAATCTCTGACTGCATAGGGAAGCTAATGAAGAAACACAACCTACAAACCATCTACAGACCCACTAAGAAAATCCAACAAATGCTACGTTCCACAAAGTAGCTGAGCAAGACTAACCTGCTTCTGTTTGTTTGTAGACAGATATGAGGTCTCTTCTTCTTTGTGGACATAATTTGGCCAGATCTTGAATTTAATCTGTTGGCTACAACATTTGAATGGTTTCTGAAAATGTCATGGACCATGCTTTTCTCTCTGCCTAGTTGTGCGGAGGCTGGGTGAGCTAAGCCTAGATCATAGAAGGTTGTTTTTCAAAGTAATTAATTGCTAATGTTTTATGACCTCTGTTTTTAGTACTACCTTTCAGGAAAAAATAATTTGTTCTGTTACTTATTATATTGTTTGTTGTTTTCTTTTTCTATCAGTAATTACAGTAGAGTCTCACTTATCCAACATAAACAGGCCAGCAGAACGTTGGATAAGTGAATATAATATAATATTCACTTATGGATAATAAGGAGGGATTGAGGAAAAGCCTATTAAACATCAAATTAGGTTATGATTTTACAAATTAAGCACCAAAACATCATGATATACAACAAATTTGACAGAAAAAGTAGTTCAATATGCAGTAATGTTATGTTGTAATTACTGTATTTACGAATTTAGCACCAAAATATCACGATGTTTTGAAATTATTGACTACAAAAATGCGTTGGATAATCCAGAAAGTTGGATAAGTGAGTGTTGGATAAATGAGACTCTACTGTACTGCAAAAAGGAATGGGGGAATGGGGAATGATTCAGTGACACCCCAGTGATCTGTGTGTGTGTGGAAAGAGAAATTGTAATTGAGCATTTCTCTCCCTCCAATTCAAGGTCTGGGTTATGAAAGAGGGCAGCACAGAGATCAAAAAAGCGTATCCGTCAAAAGCCTGGTCCATGTACAATACCCTGCAAGTGATGGAAGGCTCACCAGATTATGAATTGAAAGCCAATCATTCTCTAGTCAGTGTTTTCTTTGACAAGGATGGGATGCAAGAGGTGGGTTTCCTTTGCTGTGATTTTGACATTTGGAAAGGAGTAGTGGTAGGGTCAGGGGTTTCATGTTCAGATCTTGGTCAACTGACCCTCTCTCAGCCTCAGAGCAAGGTGACGGAGAAACCCCTCAAAACAAATCATGCCAATAAATCCCTGTGATAGCTTTTCCTTGACTTGAAGTCTGTGGCAGTATAGTGTAACTAAATATTACAGAGTGTTGCATAATTCTATATTACAGAGGAAATGTGGAAATAGTCATTTGTGTGCTGGGTATATGGTTATCTAGGATAAAATAACTGTTCTTGTCCCCCCCCCCCCTCTTTTTTTTTTTTTAGTTGATTTATAGAGAGGATCCTGGAACCACTGGAAGGATAATCAAGAGAAAATTCCCTTTGGATCATATCCTGACCTATGATCAGATGATCAGCACTCCTCACAAAGGGATGACACACAAGTGAGTTGTGAACACACAAGGTGTAGTTTCATTGATTCTGAACTTGCCAGGACAATAGATTTGTATAGTTTCCTGCATCAGTACTCCAGAAAATGGTTTTCCAGATCGTAGCATAGACACAAATGGCTAGCAAATCACAGCTATGAGATCATTTTATTTCAGAATGGTATTCTTTGATTCTCAGAGAGATCGAAGCAATTGGTCTGTCTTTGGAAGCACTCGTAAGGCTTACAAATGTGGAAGCCTGCAAGTCAGTCAAGAGCAGATGTTTGCATATTCACTTTCATAATCTGACTCTTGGAACAAAGACAACTTGTTCCTCTACCACATCCTTAATTCCATGCGAGCGTGGAATCATGGCAACTTATCTTCTCATTTTGATTAATCCCACCCAGAGGAGAGCTTTGGCATCTGCAAGATGTAATATGTTACAATAAAATCTTTTGAATGGGAGATATATGTGGAAAATTCCAAAAGAATATGTTCTTGTGACTTCACCATTCTTTGTTTGTATGCCCTAAATATGCTAATATGCAAATGAAATACAGGAATTCAATTTTTTCACAATGTTCTCAATGGCGTTACAAAATTCATTATCTTCTAAACAACTTTGATGCATTCTTTTGTGAGATATTATTCTGGAGATTAGTGACTCTTTAATTCTGCTTTCCTTTTTGTCTGTGACTTCCTCTTGTTTTATATGCCTGCGTTGTGATTTTGTTGTTGTATGCCAATAAAGGCTGTGTGTGTTGAGGTAAGCAACATGCACTTCCAGAGGGTTTCATGTGGAATTATCCTAGTTCTAAGCAGCATTCTCAATGGGCAGGAACCACAGAACCTTGTATGATGTGTCTGCTTCTTTCTTCCTAGTGGCATAGACTACATCAGATTCACCCACCGTTGCCCATTTGCCGTGCTCCGCTTTGTGGACTTGCCATTCCCACAGCGCTTTACTCGGATGGAGCACTATCGTGCCAATCCACCGGAAGTCATGGAAAAAACAAACTTCCATGACGTGAAGGCACTGATTGTGTACCAAGGTCTGGTCTACCAGCTGCTCCATCTGCACTCAGCTTACCACAGAGTGAGGACTGTTTTTCTTGCCCAGATGGATTCTCTGTCTTTCTCTCCCTCTATCTTAAAGCTGTTCCTTACCAAGTTTTCTTTTTTTTTTTATCTTGCTAGTCTTATGCTGACCCAGTCCATGACCCCACGTGGCGCTGGTGGAAGAACAAGAAGCAAGACGCAGTAAGAAAAAAAACAATCTTAGGAATGTGTCAGTTGTCGAGGGCTTTCATGGCTGGAATCACTGGGTTGTGGTGAGTTTTCTGGGCTGCATGGCCATGTTCCAGAAGCATTCTCTCCAACAAATGCTACGTTCGGCAAAAGGCAAGAAGGATCCTTCCACCTCTGCAGGAGTCTACCGTATACCATGCAGGTGTGGACAAGTCTACAAAGGGATCCACAAACGCAGCAGAATTGCCTGGACACGAATCAAGGAACATGGAAGGTACTGCAGACTAACTCAACCAGAGAAGTCAGCCATAGCAGAGCACTTGATGAACCAACCTGGACACAGCATATTATTTGAGAACACAGAAATGCTGGACCACTCTCACAACCACCATGTCAGACTACACAGAGAAGCCACTGAAATCCACAAACATGTGGACAATTTCAACAGAAAGGAGGAAACCATGAAAATGAACAAAATATGGCTACCAGTATTTAAAAAACTCTAAAATCAGGACAGCATATAAAGAGCAACACTCAGAAAACAGGGGAATTCCAGGTAGGAAACAATCGGGGCCAGCTAACACCTCTCAACAAAGGATTCCACCAGGCAAGAAGCAGCCAGGCTTTGAAGCTGAAAAGCCATTCAGTGCTAAACAAGGTGGCCAGTTGAAACATTCCCACTTGCCTCAAACAGACAAGAGTTATTTCTCCCACCCTGGACATTCCACAGATATATAAACCCCACTTGCTTAGTTTCCAGCAGACCTCACAACCTCTGAGGATGCCTGCCATAGCTGTGGGCAAAACGTCAAGAGAGAATGCTTCTGCAACATTGCCATACAGTCTGGAAAATTCACAGCAAGAGGATCTTGTCCTTTGCTGAATGTAGCATTTGTTGGAGAGAATGCTTCTGAAACGTGGCCAGACAGCCCGGAAAACTCACTGCAACCCAGTGATTCCAGCCATGAAAGCCCTCGACAATATTAAGAATGATTCCCCATAAAGATCCCCCCTCCCTGAAGATTAATTTCAGGCATATCTTAGACTTAGCCCCCCCTTTAAAAAAATACTGATTTGGAGGCACTTTGCTAAAATAGCAAGTTAGGCATGTGTATGCAGTTCCAAAGACTGCTTCTAATTTCTGATCTCAAGAAATATGGAGAAAATAAAAAGATACTAAGTCCACTATTGGGGGAATTGCCTGGTGGCGCAGTGTGATAAAGTGCTGAGCTGCTGAACTTATGGACCAAAAGGTCATGAGTTTGAATCCAGAGAGCGGAATGAACGCCCGCTGTTAGCCCCAGCTTCTGCCAACCTAGCAGTTCGAAAACATGCAAATGTGAGTAGATCAATAGGTAACACTCCTGCGGGAAGGTAACGGCACTCCATGCAGTCATGCTGGCCACATGACCTTGTAGGGGTCTTTGGACAATGCCGGCTCTTCAGCTTAGAAAAGGAGATGAGCACCAACCCCCAGAGTCAGAGATGACGGGACTTAATGTCAGGGGAAACCTTTACCTAAGTCCATTATTGCAGATCAGAAATGGTCAAAACACTCAGGTCTTTGTAGATTTATTTATTTATTTATTTACAGTATTTATATTCCGCCCTTCTCACACCAAAGGGGACTCAGGGCGGATCACATTACACATATAAGACAAACATTCAATGCCTTGACATAGAACAAAGACAAAGACAAACGCAGGCTCCGAGCTGGCCTCTAACTCATGACCTCTTGGTCAGAGTGATTGGTCTCAGCTGGCTGCAGCTGGCTGCTCACCAGCTTGCGCCACAGCCCATGCTAGATGCTGGAGGTATAGATGTAGATTTGTAGGTATTTACTGATATGAAAGTACATATTGTTGTATAGGCCATAAAATTAGATTTTCTGAAAATTGGACTCATAATATTTTTATAACAGCAATTTTAAGTTTCTAATTCTTGTGGTCACCCAGACTTGAACTGGAGGCAAACCTCAGTGCCTGGCTTCGGGCCTTTTCCATATGACTTGCAAAACTGTCATTATACAAAATAGGAACAAAATTGAAACACCCAGTAAAGGGAACTAATAGCTAAGGCTATGTGACGTATTTATATAGTTGGCATAGAGCTCTGATTTCAGTTACTCATCTTGCAGGATTTTCATTGTCTGAACGGAGTGATTGCTTTTATTTTGAACAGTTCTGCTGCAGACACACCTTTTCTGCAAACGGCCTAGATTTCTTACCTATCTCTCCCATTTGAATCAAAGCAGATAGCAGCAGCTGATTCAATACATAATAAGAAACACATAATAAGAAAAAGGGGAGTGTAGACCAATCTATTAATAATAGTAGCACTCCTATGACCATATGTAGGACTGGATTGTTTATATGCCTGAGTTGCATTCAACTCTTTCCAGGAATACTACTACTACTTGGCCAGCAACGGGAGATCTTCTGGAGGCATGTATGTTGACATGGCCAACTATGTGAAGATATACAATCTCAGACCCAATAATGTATTGCCGAAAACCATCTACTTGGACAAGAAGCAGACCTTCTTCTTCTCTGTGTACTTGAGCATCCGGACGACCAAACAGAGCAGTAAGATGTGGGAGATAATGGCATTGTCCCCCAATAAAATCCTCCCTCCCCATGGCATTTTCCTCAAATTCCTCATATTGCAGTAGCTTAAAGGTTCATTTGACTTTTTAAAAACACCATCCAGAGAAAAGGAACTGGCGGATTTGACCAAGGGCATTTGAAAACCAATTCTAGAAGTGAATGGTTTTCATGGTTTCACTCTCTGCATTGCTGGAAATATGGGGACTGAAGCAGAAGTTGATTTGTAGGGATAGGTTCTATATTTTAGGGGCAGTGTCCTCATTGCCTCTCCCAACCACCAATCCTTGATAACAACAACAACAACAACAACAACAACAACTTTATTTCTAGACCACCCTCTCTCCCCAGAGGGACTCAGGGCAGTTAACATACATATAAACAGCAAACATGAGTCCCTTCTTCTTGAAAATTGGAAATAGGGAGGGCCTGTCTGTTCTTTGGCTGATATTTTTCTTGACAACCAGTTTTGCTTTTGGCAGCAATGTGGAACGACATATTCCACATGGAAGGAAAGAGATTGAAGTGGTGTACTTCATAAGGATGCATATCGCAGACAGGAAAGGAGGTTCCCCTTTCAAATATTGCCTCCATTACATCTATACACATAATAAAAGTGAAAATATGTATGTGTGTATGTGGCCCAGGTGCCCACTTCCACAGACAGGCTTCCACAAACTGCCATAACCCACAGTGCTGAGGAGCCACCAAAAGCCCTCCCTCCAATGACATTGCAGGTTATAGTGAGTGCCATGAACATGTCCAAGAGACCTGCCAATGTCTTCCCCAAACCCCATACTGCCCATCACCCAAGGAATGCTTTCACTCGGGGACAGTTTCATCCTATAATTTATGTTTTTCCTCCACCAAACATCCCAGTGTTTCTTACTCTCTCCATTCATGTGGAATTTGCATGATCCTGCCCACTGCCTCTCCCTTAACCCTTTCTTACTCTTTTCAACTCTGTCTGCATAATAAACAGAACAGAAGTGAGTAGCAACTAAACATACTGGAGGAGTTTGGGGGATTGACTCCACATGATGGAAGTTGTAGTTCACCCTGCATCAAGTCAGAATACTGTGACCCCCACTGATAATGGACCTGGGCCACATTTGGCTCACAAAATCCCCATGACCAAAGAAAAATACTGGAGAGGTTTGGGGGGAATTCACCTTGATTTATAGCCACTACACATACTGGGATTTATAGTTCACCTGCAGTCAAAGAGCGCTCTGGACCCCACCAACGATGGCCTTGGACCTAACTCAGCACACAGAACCCCCATGACCAACAAAAAATGCAGGAGATTCACCTTGATTTATAGGAATTATACATCCAGAGAGCACTGTGAGTGCAAACAACAATGGATCTGCACCAAATTTAGCACGTACACCCAATATGCACAAATTTGAATACTGGTGTATTTGGGTAGGAATTGTCCTTGACATTTATTAGTTGTAGGTACTGAGCTTTATAGTTCACCTGAAATCAAAGAGCACTCCGAACCCCACCAATGATGGACCTGGACCTAACTGAACGTACTGGAGGGATTTGATGGGACCGACCTACCCTGGTGGGAGTTGTAATTCATCCCGCAGCCAGAGAGCACACTGAACCCCACCAATGATGTATCTAGAGCACATTTGCCCAACATGACAAATTTTAAATATTGATAGTATTTCAGGGGGTTAATCTGGCATGATGTGAGTTGTAGTACACTCACAACATTATGCATTTTATAAAATAAAAAACGACTTCTAATAACCTAGGCAACACCGTCCAGTCCAGCCCCTTTCTGCCATGCAGGAGAAAAGCATCATCAAACCAACCACCGAGAGATGGCTATCCAGCCTCTGTTTAAAAGCCTCCAAAGAAGGGGCCTCCACCAGACTCCAAGGCAGAGAGTTTCACCGTTGAACAGCTCTTCTTATGATCAGGAAATTACTCTTAATGTTCAGGTGGAATCTCCTTTCCTGTAATTTGAACAAAATCATTAGTTGGCCCTCCCTTATTCTATTCTTGTGTGTGAGCGGCCAGAAGAACCACAGAGCTCTCCAGATGTGCCTCTCTCTGCCTCTGCACCCCAAAATTTTGCCTCCAGGACACCAATGTGGCTTATGAAACAAACTGCACATGTTATTAAAACCAAGGCCTTGATTCCTTTTTGAATATAGCATCACAAATTGCTATCTGCTTTAAATTTATGGGTTTTGATTTTTTATGTTGTGAAGGAACTGTTTCTATACAAGTGTAAATGCATCATAAAAGTTTAAGTGAAGCATATGATAAGCACAGTAAGAATTGTAATAGCGAAATTGTGGAAGACATCGGAAATACCGTCAATAGAACAATGGACACTGAAATTGATGGACATAAAAAATATGGACATATTAACGCAGATAATCTCACAACAACTGCAGACAAGGGTAAAAACGGACTGGAGCAATTTCAGTAAATATCTAAGGGAAAGGAGGAATTTGGAACCATAGAAGGAATTGATGGGTAAGAATAGAAACTCTCAGGTACCAAGATAATAGGTTCGGGGGAAAAATTGAAATGTAAAGAAGCAAAACGCTATGCAGTGGAGCTGGAAGGCAATATAGAAAGAGGGGAGGGTCAGGGGGAACTGGGCTTAGCTTTTGGTTGGTTTATGTCTTCCTTTTGTTTTTGTTTTTGTTTTTTATGTTTTGTGTTTTGCTTTGATTTGTTTGCGTTTTCATTTTTCTTAGGTTTTTTTTAATGTATTGCAATAACTATAAATAAAATGTTAAAAAAAACAAAAGTTTAAGTGAAGCAATGGACCTTCTTCTCTTTTGCCTTTAGTGGGGGAAACGGCGGAAGAGAATTCTCTCAACTACATGTGGCTCACCATACTTTTAGCCCATCCGGAATATATTCGTGCGGATCTAGAGAGACACGAACTCATCAGCAGGGGCTCCGTCCTCTATAAGGTCAGATAAACTGGACTCGGGCCATGCATGTCAGAAATGCAGCAGTTAGCATTCTGGGAAACAATGTATCTCTGAGCATGTACATAGCCTCATCGTTACTACTAGGGATAATAATACAGCCCAACCCCAAAAATTTTTTTAATGGTGTCTTTGTTTTTAGGCTTGTTCCTGGGGTTATTTGGAGTGCTGATTCAGAAAATTGCATTGGATAGACCACATAAGCTCTAGATTATTAAATATGGTTTTCTGTGGGTGATCGGATGGGGACTACTGGATGGCATGTGTTCTGTGTCAGAAACTAGAGCTGATGTGATCTATCCAATGCAATTTTCTGAATCAACACCCCAAATAACCAAAGGAAATCTAAAGTTGACCAAAAACTGATTGGGAGAGTGGTCCCTGGTCAGGAAAAAAAAAAGTTGGGAACCACTGTTCTAGGTAATGCTATTTTGCCAGGTTGTCTTTTGATTTGCCAACTCCACTTCTGAGTCTGTTCATGGACTTCCAAATTGCCCATTCTTGGTTTGTCCATGGAGGAAGAGCCTCGTGGGGGGCCATCCAGTTAGAATTGCCTGATTTTGCTGTCCACAGGGATATTCTTGTTGTTGCTGGAGGAGCATTTAGAGGAGTGGTGGTTCTCATGAAACTTTTCGTTGATTTAAGTCTACTGGGAGGAGGCTGATAGCCATAAAGCAATATCCAAAAGTATTGCCTTACAACCTACAGGTGATAATCACAGACAGTGGCAAGTATCCTAGGCAGCAGCTCAGTGGGAAAGAGTTGTTGAAGAGCTCTGCTAACTTAAAGGTAAGGTAACAGTCTTTGTCAGTGCCAAATATTTAATTCCACTATCCTGTTTCTTTGGATAATAATAAATAATAATAAAACATCATGTGGCCAGCATGACTGCATGGATGTGCCGTTACCTTCCCACCAGAGTGGTACCAAATGATCTACTCACATTTGCATGTTTTCGAACTGCTAGGTTGGCAGAAGCTGGGGCTGACAGCAGCAGCTTACCCTGCTCCCCAGATTCGAACTGCCTACCTTTTGGTCTGCAAGTTAGACAGCTCAGCGATTTAACCCGCTGCACCATCAGGGCTCCAATAATAGATATAAACATAATGAAATCAGCCAATTTAAAAAACAACTACAATGTACATTCATGCTCCAGTCCATAATGTATGATGTTTTCTGTCACTCCAAATTAATTTCCTTTACTAAAGGCCTGTCTAAACAGGAAAGCTCTTAGGCTAGGGCTAGCTAGGTCATCAGATACTATTTGGTGTGCCAGAATAGCTGATCCTTTGAAATGTGTTCTGTTTGTCCTGCTTTTTCCAGGTTGCACACTCAGGGATGAACTGCTATGATTACACAGATGAAGGACCACACACAAAGGTAATTGTGGTTTTGACTTCTTGATGGTGATTTTCATAAATATATGAAGCATAGTAATTGAGACCAGTTTGAAATTAATAACTATAAAGCAAAAGGCCTTTACCCTTACTCTCTACCTATCTTGCAGGGCAGTGATACAATCGGCATCAATATTGGATGTCCTCCAGGCAGAAGGTTGGCTTTTGACATCACTTACACCAAGAATTACACTGGCGAAAAGAACAAGCGCTACTTCGACTGCGTGGAACCGGACCCCGAGATGCCCTGCTTCTACTACAATGATGGTAAGGACAGCAGGAAGAATACCCAGAGGTATTGGATTCTGCCATGAAGTGAGCTGAGAAGTTGGATGACTGGACCAAACACAGATAAAGGTCTATTTGTTACAACAGAAAAGATGCGTAAATCCAGTAATTCCTCAGCCAGGACCAGCAAGAATTGATGTTTGATTCTGGTCAGTAAGACGATTAGAAGAGGGGTTGTCCAGTTTAGCCTGCTCCACTTGGAACCATTCCAAGCATTCAGCATATTTGATGCTCTTTCTTTCTTTCTTTGCAGTGTTTTACCCTTTCTTCTTGATCCAAGACATGGTGACAGGGCACTCGGGGCGTTTCAATGGAAGGTGAGGCCTGAGCACAGCTTTGTGGAAATGTTGAGTTGGGATGAATAGATTCTCAAGCCCTTTATTCAATGTCTTTGGAACAAGGTGGAGGTACCTGGGCCCAAACCCAATGCACATGGACAGGGACATCCCTGGTGAATCTTCTGTTGCTCCATATTTCCAGTTACAGTACTTTAAAATGTCCTGGTTTTTCTCATCTCCTCACAGATTCTCCCTTAACTTCAGTTGCTGCAGATTGAGTTCAAAATGCAAAAGTTAGCAGGAGGAGGGAAAGGGACAGAATTATTATCTTTATGATTATGATTATGATTATTATGTCTATTTATATCTTTCTCCTTCTCTCCACAAAAGACACTGCTGTTTTTCCTAGTAGGTATTGAGATTTGAAATTCATTTCTGCCACCTGCCTTAAGTTTCTTAGTTAGTCATACTCTTCTCTTTGTCACAACTTTGGACTGGGACTGTGGCCTTTTTGTGTCATATGCATTCTGTTGTGCTCCTTGTTTCTAACGTCCTCGTCTCCCTGCTAGCTCTGCAATAATAAGCCTCCTCAATATGTGCAGTATTCCATCTTAATCCCGAGAGAAAAGAAAGTACAAATAATTATTATCATCATCTTCCTCCTCCATAGCCCTCTCTATAACAAATTCATTTTTCTCCACTCAGCAACACCCAATTGTTCCTCTGACGTAAACACTGTCCTTGCAATAAAGTGCAGGCTGGGTAACACCATAAAAAGGGGTGAAGATTTTGTCCCAGATGTTTGAAACTTTGTGAAAAAGCAAAACTTTACAATAGTTAATAATAACAATAACAAATAATAAACTTTATTTATAGATCGCCCTATCTCCCCGAAGGAACTCAGGGCGGTTTCCAAACATATGGCAACCATTTCATGCCCAAAGAAAACTTTACAAAATAGTTTACATCAAGATGAAGCAGATTAGACAATAAAAACAACCTAACTGTAACTTAATAACAAAACAATGACCAACAAAATAAGAATAACAATGAAAAAGAAATGAAAACACAATAAAATACAAATAGTTATGGCTTTTGCCTGCAAACTCACCTACTTTTTCTTCTCTTTTTTTACTGGCAGCTATATCTTCAGCATCATTGGTGGGGGAGCTTTTTCAGTAGATAACATCAGATACTTCAACACAGAGGAGATTTTGCAATACAACACTATGAACGGCAGGTGCGTACAATATGCAGTAGCCCACTGAGAGGAAAATGGCATAATAAACTTGCTAATTTCTAAAAAGCAATTTCTCAGTTGCTTTTCATAATACTATGTAATACAAATTTTGTTCCTGACTTATAATGTCATTTCCTATTTGCTTCTATCACAAAAACATGGAAAGCATTTATTCAGCTATAGAAAACTTGGTTTTGTGGGAGGGACATCCTGCAGCACATTCTGCTATACCTTTTCAATTAATATCTCATAGAGTTTCAACCAATTCAACGTAGTTTGTGGCAGCCACAATGACGAAGTTTCTGGAGTATAACAACTACTTTCAAAGTAAGGACAGCACAATTAAACAGGAAATAACACTTTCAAACCAGGAACAAATTGTTTTCAAACTTTGTTACATAGCTTAATAAGTCAACAATTAACAACAATCAACAACATGTATTGACTTGTTGTGGAGCCCTCAGTTTGAGGATGCACAGCCTCTCAGAATTTAGACTGGAGCTCCCATCCTTTCACATGCTGACAAAGTTGCTATTGATATAGTCCAGCAACATCTGTAGGGCTGCATGATTCCCAACTATGCCCAACTTGGGTTGTTTTCATTTTCTTTTCCTAGAGAAACATACAGTCTCATCTGGCTTAGGGCCGATGGTGAAGAAAACATGACCAGTGCTGAAGGTTTCCATGTCCTCTCTCAAGCCAGCTCTGGGATACTGTAAGCTTCACAGTATAGAGTACATTTATTCTGCTTTTGGTCTCTGATCTTCCTCCGAAATAAATGAGGCAATGATAGGTGTATTTGTTATTAAGCTTCCTTCGAGTCCAGTTTTTCCCCTCCCTCATTGTTATTGGACATAACCTATTGGAAATAACTGCATCTAATCTCTGGGCAGATAGCTCTGTGGAAATAAATGGCAATCATAACCTTGTTGAAAAGGGAAAATTATGTCATATCCGTTTGGCAAATGTGAATCTCCATGAACATGTGCAGACCACCTTCTGAAAACCTCTAGTCAAGAAAAGCATGACTTTGTTTATTTACAGTATTTATATTCCGCCCTTCTCACCCCGAAGGGGACTCAGGGCGGATAACATTATAACACACATAGGGCAAACATTCAATGCCCATAAACACATCAAACAGAGACTGAGAGACACACGCAGAGGCAAGTTAACGTTCTTCTGAGGGGATGTTCGATTCTGGCCACAGGGGGGAGCAGCTGCTTCATCATCCACACTGACGGCACTTCCTCATTCCAGGTCGTAAATTAGTTAAACTTGCCTCCCCACTTTATAAGTGGTACCTTATCTCCTACTTGATAGATGCAACTATCTTTCGGGTTGCTAGGTCAGCAACGAGCAGGGGCTATTTTTTATTTTTAATTGACGGGTGCTCACCCCGCCACGGGCTGGCCTCGAACTCATGACCTTTGTTAGAAGTCGACCCTTTGAACAAGTGATGTTCATAAGCATTTATGTAATGGTACACAGGTAACTCAGCTGTTAAACTGAAGAACCATGTATTTGAACTGCCAAGGACAAAGACATGCCCCTACAAAAATATATTTGGCTAGCAGAGGATGGTTGTTTCTTTAAAGTTGAAATCGCAGTTGTAATTATAATTGTATAATTTTATACACACCCCTTTAAAAACCTTTTAGTTTAAAATATGCACTCAGAGATTTAAAAAAACCCAAAGTCTTCTTTGAAAAATAGCATATATTGTTTACTCATAAACATTTGTATTAATTCACCATACAGGCACATTTCTTATTAAAGTTCAGTTACAGATAGGATGTAGCTTCTCTATGTTGATTACACACATAATCAACAGTCCACAGTCTTTAAGTATACTTGAACTCACTGAAGTCCATATGCATACTTCTTTATTGAAATCCAAACAGCAACATACATGCATCCACCTCCATTGAGGTCTGATGCAAAAGAGTGAATACAAAATGGAGTCCTGAGTCTGAACATGCTCAGTGCAATCACTTGTCTGTAGTCCCTCCCACACCAAAGAGGTACAGTCAAACTGCAAATCAACATACACATAGAATACAGGTTAGCAAATATATACATTAACAAATAAATAGTGAGAGGCTTGGGAAGTTTCTCTTTCCAACAATTGTTCAGCCCTCTCTCCTAAGCCCTCGACCCAAAGCTCTTATCGCACTCATCTCAGGCACATGACACAAACTCCTTGCGTGATCTGTCATAAGACACTGTTCTCTCTCTCATAGGTGGGTTTGCCAGCAAAACTCTCCCTGTTATGACATTATTCCCACTAGTACCTTTACTCCGGATTTCTTTTTTGTGCTGAAGGTATCAAACAGGTAACTGTGCTTTTCGGTTTTATTTCATTTACAACTTGCTATACTTATAGACCGCCTTTTGGAGGTAACAACTTCTAAAGCCTTTTCCAACTGTTATATTTAATCAAGTCACAGTTGATTAAACAGTTTAATGACGTGGGAGCAATAAATCAGTTGAAGTATATTTGGCCAGAGTCTGTGTTGCCTGGCTTGAGCCCAATTATTTAAGCTCTGAATGCTATCCATGGAGCTGAATCCAGCGTGAGGGATATCTGTTTTTCGGAGCATTTTTAAAAATTAAACCATAATTTGCGCACTCTGATAAATGTTTACAACCCATCACAATGAAACCTAGTCCCAAAACACAGGTGGATATATTAACAACGTGCTTTGTTTTTGTAAAACCAAGCCATAACAGTATTAAATTGAATATTGAACCGGCAACCTCTTCTTATTCAGTTGTTGTTGTTGTTGTTGTTGTTGTTCTTCTTCTTCTTCTTCTTCTTCTTCTTCTTCATCATCATCATCATCATTTAATTAATTATTAATCGCCCTCCATCCACGATGCTCTAGGCGATTTACTACTACTACTACTGCTGGGAGACTTGGGTGTGATAGACAATGAAAGTATTGCCAAACTAATGGGACAAAATAAAGTGCAACAGATACAATGAATTATTAGATGTGATGCCTTATGTGACATATTGCATGGAAGTCCAAGCCTCTGACTAGATACCCATAGCACTAAGAATGGGACCAAGATTCATCATATTGTGAGAGAGAAAAGAAAGAGAAAGTGGAAGACTTAATCCCAAAATCCTCTTTCCCAGTAGCCAACCCCCTTCTCCCCTTTTTGCTTCCGCAGGGGAGTGGACCAAACCACTTACTGCGACTACGCCTTGGAGTTCATTGTCCACATCCACGGCCTGCCCCTTAGCCATACCAGGGCTCTCTATCTATTGAAGGTAACAGCAGCTGGGCCTACATGCTTCTTGGCATTTCTTCTCTAGAGTTTGGTGTGCTTGGCATGCAGAGCCGGCCCTAGGTATTTTTCAAGTGTAGGCAAACAGAATTTTGGCGCCCCCCCCCCCCCCAACCAATCACTGAAAAATAAAAGCATTGGATAAGCGAAAATGTTTGATAATAAGGAGGGATTAAGGAAAAGCCTATTAAACATCAAATTACATTAAGATTTTACAAATTAAGCACTAAAACATCATATTTTACAACAAATCAACATAAAATGCAGTTCGATACCTTGCGGAGGCAGGCCGCAGGAGACAGGAGTTGCCTCGATGGCGCCCCCAACAAGATGGCGCCACAGGCAACTGCCTAGTTGGCCTGGTGGTTGAACCGCCTCTGTTGGCATGGCTCCACCAGCAGCAGTTTACTCTCTCCAGAGTTTTCTAGATCTGCAGGAGCAGGGATTTAAGATGTATACACCTTGCCTTCTGCTTTGTGGTGTTTGCATGCTTTTGAGACAACTTTGTTCCTTGGAATTGCAAGAGTGAACTGGCTTGGAAGTTTGGTGTGAGGCTTCAGAGCTGCTTTTTGTCGACTCTGCTTTGAGAGTTGTAAAAATTCATACCAATGAAAAATAGTAACAATTGGGAGTGAATCAACCATCCAAGACTCTGAACCTTCCTTTTTTGTATTGTCAAAGGCTTTCATGGCCAGAATCACTGGGTCTGTGAGTTTTCCAGACTGTATGGCCATATTCCAGAAGCATTCTCTTTTTACGATTCGCCAACATTGATGGCAGGCATCCTCAGAGGTTGTGAGGTCTGTTGGAAACTAGGCAAGTGGGGTGTATGTATCTGTAGAATAATGTCCAGGGTGGAAGAAAGAACTGTCTGTTTGAGGCAAGTGTGAATGTTGCCATTGACCACCTTGATGATTTATTTATTCATTTATTTTCCATATTTATACCTCGCCCTTCTCAATCCCGAAGGGGACTCAAGGCAGCTTTACACATAGGCAGCTATTTGCATTGAATAGCCTTTCAGCTTCCAAGCCTGGCTGCTTCCTGCCTGGGGGAATCATTTCCTACTAGTCACCTCCCAACAAAGGATTCCCCCAGACAGGAAGCAGCCAGGCTTTGAAGCTGCAAGGCTATTCAGTGCTAATCAAGGTGCTCAATTGAATGAAGAAGGCGGGGCCGGGAAGACATCTTTCCACCATGTCTCCTGTATCAATTTAATGATATAATGATATATAATAATATTATACTATACTAATATTATAATACATTGTATATACATGTAATATTAATAATAATATTATGATGTAATACAATGTAATAATAATTATAATTGACTATTATACAGTAGAGTCTTACTTATCCAAGCCTCGCTTATCCAAGCCTCTGGATAATCCAAGCCATTTTTATAGTCAATGTTTTCAATATATCGTGATATTTTGGTGCTAAATTCGTAAATATAGTAATTACAACATAACATTACTGCGTATTGAACTACTTTATCTGTCAAATTTGTTGTATAACATGATGTTTTGGTGCTTAATTTGTAAAATCATAACCTAATTTGATGTTTAATAGGCCTTTCCTTAATCCCTTCTTATTATCCAAGTTATTCGCTTATTCAAGCTTCTGCCGGCCCGTTTAGCTTGGATAAGTGAGACTCTACTGTAATTGTATATTTATATTACATGCAATATTACTAATAATATTGCGATATAGTTGTATAATATAATATATTGTATGTATATATACTTGTAAACCGCCCTGAGTCCCCTTCGGGGTGAGAAGGGCGGTATATAAATGTCGCAAATAAATAAATAAATAAATAAAATTGCAGCATTCACACTTGCCTCCAATAGACAAGAGTTCTTTTCCCCACCTTGGACATTATTCCACAGATATATATGCCTCACTTGCCCAGTTTTCAACAGACCTCACAACCTCTGAGGTTGCCTGTCATACATGTGGGCAAAACATCAGGAAAGAATGCTTCTGGAATATGGCCAGACATCCCGGAAAACTCACATCAACCCATTTGATCTCTCTGCTTGCATGTCGCTATAGCTAACTGATCAGCAATGACTCTAACACACCTCCCCTTTCAAAAATGTCTTTTCCCCTGCTCCTAGATGTCGATGGCTGCCATCCTTTCTCTCCTTGTGCTATACGTAGTGACACTTTCCGTGGGTCCCAAGGCCAAGGTCATAATTGGCAGATTCTTCCGGACGCTGGAACAAGCTATTGTTTTCCGGGCAGGTGAGCTGGCAACTGATCTACTAAGAGCCATTAGAAAAAGAAAACATGTTCTGAGAGCCTTCCAAATTTATTTTCAGCTTCTTTCTGACACTTCTGCTGAAGAAAAGGTGGTCTGTGAGCTTGGAGGCATTTTGAGCAAAATTGCACCTGGAAATGGTGGCAAAACTATAGGAATAATATTATAATCATCATCATACTTGCTTGTTCACGTACAGCTTAAACCTCTTCCCCTGAGTTGCAGGATTGATCCAGGTTTTCATTAACGGGGTCCCTTGCCTTACTAAAGTGCTGAAAGGATGAGGACCAACATCCCCTGCAATATTTCACAGGTGAAACCCAGGTCACAAGGAGCAAGAGACACCAGAGCTGTTCTAGATGGCAAAAAGTTATTCAAGAGGCTGCAGCGGTTTGCTTTTGCCTGAGTCTGTTGGGAAAGGAAAATCCCATCCCTTCCTGTCCTCTACCTCTTCTCCAGGGCAGTGAAGTGAAACACTGAAATCACTTTGATGCAACTAATTTAAGTTGAGAGGAAAGTGAGGAGGAGAGAGAGGAGAGTCTATCCCAAAGTATGCATTGACAATCCCATACTTTGACAGTGTATAAGCCAACACAGCAATATAACGTGTGTCTTTTTCTCACGCTGCAAGCAGGAGATATGCACATGTCAGGAAGGTTTTAAGTTAGGGGTCCTCAAACTTTTGAAGCAGAGGGCCGGTCCACAATCCTTCAGACTGTTGAGGGGCTGAATTATCATTTGAAAAAAAAAACGAACAAATCCCTATGCACACTGCACATATTTTATTTGTAGTGCAAAATAGCAACAACAACAACAACAATGAAAGAACAATACAGTATTTAAAAATGAAAACAATTTTAACCTACATAATCCTATCAGGATTTCAATGGAAAGTGTGGGCCTGCTTCTAGCCAATGAGATAGTTAAGTTAATTAGGATTGTTGTTGTTGTTGTGTGCCTTCAAGTCACTTCAGACTTTGGCCGAGCCCAAGTCTAAAATTAATTAATTATTTACTGCATTTATTTACTACATTTATATCCCACCCTTCTCACTCCAAAGGGGACTCAGAGCAGCTGTATGTACATACAATATGTATATGTATGTACATACAATATGTATATGTACATACAATATACCATGTCTCCTGTATCAATTTAATGATATAATGATATATAATAATATTATACTATACTAATATTATAATACATTGTATATACATGTAATATTAATAATAATATTATGATGTAATACAATGTAATAATAATTATAATTCACTATTATAATTGTATATTTATATTACATGCAATATTACTAATAATATTGCGATATAGTTGTATAATATAATATATTGTATGTATATATACTTGCAAACCGCCCTGAGTCCCCTTCGGGGTGAGAAGGGCGGTATATAAATGTCGCAAATAAATAAATAAATAAATAAATAAAAAGAAAAAAGGGAGAGTTCAAGAACCCGAAGAATCAAATGAAGTTTATAAGAGAAGATAGAAGAAAAGAAAATTACCCCCTTTTCGACAGGACTTAGAAGTCAATTTTATTTTCCCCCCCCAAACTTCCCCCCCCCCCACCCTGCACCTTTCTCCCTTCCCCCCTCTTCTACAACCCAACCCTCCCCTTTATCCTGGATAACCGTCACACTTACCGATCCCACCCCCCATCCACCACCTCTTTTTTATGATAAAAAATGCCTTCTATGTTTTAAAGACTTCAATAAAGATCATATTTAAAAATAAATAAATAAATAAATAAATAAATATATTATATTATTAGCATAGCACAATATTAGCATTATATATTACTATATTTACTGTAAAATGGTTACTGTGATAATTCAGTATAGTGTAATAATATTACACTAAATATTACAGTAATATTATATGTAATATATAACATATAATTAATATTATTACAGTATATGGTATTATTATTAGTATTATATTGTGTAACACAATATATTATATTATTAAAACTGATATAAAAATATTATACTATAAAACTGAGGGCGGGGGCCAGGTAAATGACCCTGGAGGGCCGCATCCGGCCCCCGGGCCTTAGTTTGGGGATCCCTGTTTTAAGTCATAGGCACCAGCTATGATAGTATGTCCAACATTTACCATTGTCTAATAGTCTGACTCTGTCCCAAGGTACGCATGCAGGCATAGATGCTACCGTGTTTCCCCGAAAATAAGACAGTGTCTTATATTAATTTTTGCTCCCAAAGATGCTCTAGGTCTTATTTTCAGGGGATGTCTTATTTTTCCATGAATAAGAATTCACATTTATTGTTGAACAAAAAAATGAACATTTATTATATACTGTACAGTAGTTGTCATCACAAACCAGCATAACCAGACCAACTGTGAATCCTATCAAGAATTTCTTGTTACTACCATTATTTCCATGTATAACAATCTATGGTACGTACATTTACCGATCCTGCATGCTCTGGTGTTCTGTTTGGCGGGCATGCTTCCAAACAAAAAGTTTGCTAGGTCTTACTTTCGGAGGGAGGCCTTATATTTAGAAATTCAGCAAAACCTCTACTAGCTCTTATTTTCTGGGGATGTCTTATTTTAGGGGCAACAGGGTATATCCAGCTCACCTTTTTTGCATTGTCAGTCCCATTCTCCACAGTGACAGTGTATGAACCAACACCTTGAACCTCTCCTTTGTTTTAGCGATTTCCAGAATATGTTTTTCAAAATACCTTCTTTCCCCTTCTCCTTTTGCTGCCAGCATCCAGCCTCACCTTCAATTCATCGTTCACCAGCCAGACATCCCTGCAACATGCTACTTCTGAAATCACGCGAAGCCATTTGGCACACAAATCGGATGTGCCGGGAATCTTGGATACGCAGTAATGCCCACCAGTTTGCTTCCTCCCTTCCCCTGACTATGATGCGAAGGGCTCCTCTTTGCCTTTCCTGATGCGGAGTATGATCCAGAATGAACTCAGCAGCTGCCGGTGTCAACATAGCAAGTTGTGGCGACTCAGTGACTTGGGCCAAAAGGAATTGGAAGCACATGTGTATCTTTGTTTTTTTATTATTAATTTCCTGTTTCTCTTACATTTGTTGGGCCCATGGGCACTGTCTAATTGCATGGGCCTTTTATTTTTTTTGCCTTCTGTTTTCTCTTACCTGACACAGAATTATCCAGGATGGTTTGAATGAAATTTTTTTAAAGGAGTCTGTTATGTCCACCTCAGAAAGTGGGATCAGTGAGTTTCTACTCCTGAACTAGTTTCATTTTAAAAAACTGTATAGGCTGTGACTGAAAGGCGAGTATTCACACCTTTCCCCGGCTGCAGGTTTGCAGGTTTGTTTTTGCCAGTATTCTTTTAAACTATACGTTCCTCTCCATTTGTTATTAGTTTTTTGCCCGTCATTTCAGAAAGATGTCTAATTTAATAAAAACATAAGTTATTGTGGAATTGCCTTGAGAAAGAGTGTCTCTTGCTTTCCTGTAACCATAGGGCATAGGACTAGAAATCATCTTATCCCCTAAAATAAAGGTGATCCCATTGCCAGAACTACTAAATTGCAGTGGTGCAATGGGTTAAACCCTTGTGCTGGCTGGACTGCTGACCTGAAGGTTGAGTTGCTGACCTGAAGGTTGCCGGTTTGAATCTGCGAGACAGGGTGAGCTCACATCTGTTAGCTCCAGCTTGTGGGGACATGAGAGAAACCTTCCAGCAGGATGGTAAGACATCCAGGCATTCCCTGGGTAATGTCTCTGTAGAACAGGGGTCCCCAAACTAAAGCCCATGGGGCCCTCCACGGTCATTTATCTGCCCCCCGCCCTCAATTTTAGACTTAGGCTCGCTCAAAGTCTGAAATGACTTGAAGACACACAACAACAACAATCCTAATTAACTTGGCTATCTCATTGGCCAAAAGCAGGCCCACACCTCCCATTGAAATCCTGATAGGTTTCTGTTGGTTAAAATTGTTCTTATTTTTAAATATTGTATCATTCTTTCATGGTTGTTGGGGTTTTTTTTCCACTACAAATAAGACATGTGCAGTGTGCATAGGATTTGTTCATATTTTTTTCAAATTATAATTCAGCCCCTCAACAGTCTGAAGGATTGTGGACTGGCCCTCTGCTTAAAAAGTTTTGAGGACCCCTGCTGTATTATTATTATTTTATTATGACACAGCAAACAAGATAGATATGCTGGATTTCGTATCACAAAATCACATGTCGAACACTTCCCAAGTGTCTAGGACTGTGTGATGTATTTTCGGATGATGCGTGCAGATCCCAGTAGGGTGGCCTTTTGCAGTTGGCAGATCGTGATTTTGTCAATGTCTATTGTTTCCAAATGCCGGCTGAGATCTTTTGGCACGGCACCCAATGCGCCGATCACCACCGGGACCACCTGCACTGGTTTCTGCTAGAGTCTTTGAAGTTCAATCTTGAGGTCCTGATAGCGGCTGAGTTTGAAGGATTGTGGACTGGCCCTATGCTTAAAAAGTTTTGAGGACCCCTGCTGTATTATTATTATTATTAATTATTAATTATTATTATTATTTGATTGCTTTGGGGTCTCCAAATTTTTGAAGACCTGATCAGCCCACCCACCATCCTCCAAATAAAGTTTTCCCGGTGTTTAGGTGGAATCTCTTTTCTTGCAATTTTAATCCATTGCTCCATGTCCTAGTCTCCAGAGCTGCAGAAAACATGCTTTCCCCCTCCTCAATGAGTCATCCTTTCAGATATTTCACCATAGCTATCAAGTCTCCTCTCTGCCTTCTTTTCTCCAAGCTAAGCAGACCCAGCTCCTTCAGCTGCTCCTCAGAGGGAGACTTGGCCTCCACCCTTTTCTGGACACCTTCCAGTTGGTCCCTATCCTTCTTGAATTGTGGTGCTCGGAACAATGTAAATCAATCCCACAAAATAATGTAGGAGTGACACAGCAGGTAAGAGCCAAACTGTGGTCACTGCAACCAAAGGGATTGCACGAGGAGCCCCAATGAACCCAGTGTTGGAATCGGCTGGCCCTCCAAGGAAAGGACATCCCACATCTGAAGTGCTCCCATAGAAGACAACGATAGAGTACGTATACCCATACAATGCTTGAGTGTAACATGGCCAGAGAGTGTGTGGTGAGGTGCCTCCTCTAAGCTCTTGGTTAACGTCATGCTCAGCTTTTGAATTCAAAACCAAATTAGCATTGAATTCCTCACATTTCCTTCAGCATATTGTGGGCCTGCAGATCATGCCCAGGTGTACATGTTATCGAACCACGATAACTCCCCCCACCCCGATAAATATATAGTTTACCAAGGGCTTTAATAATAAATATATTAATTTGTTTGAAACTTTTCCAACTTTTGCTATTCTGGAGCATCAGAGGTTGTGAATCAACTACTGTCCTAGCGTCTGCTTTCCCACAAAGACTATTGTTTCAACCCTTTGATAAAATGTATCTTTTCATTCTAACTTCCTTCCTACTTTGTATCTTTATATATATTATATCTGTCTCTTTATATAAAATGTATATGTTTTTGTCAAAATGGAGCCAGGCAGAGCCCAGAGTGCCTCACCTCTTGTAACCCTGCTGAGACATTTCCTGGACAGGAAAGGTTGGGAAAATCCCCCTGGCTACTACCATCCAGGACAATCATCATAATCCATTGTATGTATATGCAGGGAGATGGACAGTTTCAGTGTTATACCACATAAGTCTGCAAATATTTGTTTAACCAATTGACTCACTGGGGCTGAGTGATTGCTGACCATGGAAACAGAGGCTCAGAAAATATACATTTGGGTTGTTGTATGTTTTCCAGGCTGTATGGCCATGTTCTAGAAGTATTCTCTCCTGACGTTTCACCCACATCTATGACAGGCATCCTCAGAGGTTGTGCGGTATGGAAAGACTAAGCAAGGAATGTTTATATATATCTGTGGGAAGTCCAGGGTGAGGGAAGAACTCTTGTCAGCGTGAATGTTGCATTTAATCACCCTAATTTGCATTGAATGGCTTAATCTACTGGCTACTTTCTGCCTGGGGCATCTTTTGTTAACTGCCTCTAGTTCCCATGTATCAGAGTGTTGCTTCTTATTTACTGTCCTGATTTTAGAGTTTTTTAAATACTGGTAGCCATATTTTGTTCATTTTCATGGTTTCCTCCTTTCTGTTGAAGTTGTCCACATGCTTGTGGATTTCAATGGCTTCTCTGTGTAGTCTGACATGATAGTTGTTGGAGTGGTCAAGCATTTCTGTGTTCTCAAATAATATCCTGTGTCCACGTTGGTTCATCAAATGCTCTGCTATGGCTGATTTCTCTGGTTGAATTAGTCTGCAATGCCCTTCATGTTCTTTGACTTGTGTTTGGGCAATGCTGCTGCGTTTGGTGGTCCCTATGTAGACTTGTCCACAGCTGCATGGTATCCAGTAGACTCCTGCAGATGAGAGAGGATCCCTCTTGTCCTTCGCTGACCGTAGCATTTGTTGGATTTTCTTTGTGGGTCTGTAGATGGTTTGTATGTTGTGCTTCTTCATCAGTTTGCCTATGGGGTCAGTGGTTCCCTTGATGTATGGTAAGAACACCTTCCTCTGGGTGGATCTTTGTCTTGACTCTAATGGCTTGTTCTTGGCCTTGCAGCTCTTCTGATGTCTGTGGTGGAGTCTCCATTGGCCTGTAGAGCCCAGTTTAGGTGGTTTAGTTCACCTTGGAGGAGGTGAGGTTCACAGATTCTTTGTGCATAGTCTGTCATTTGTTTAACCTTTTTATTCCGAGCCCAACCCTTGATTGCCGGAATCACCACCTTTTGTTTCCTGAAACTCACACCTTTGTTAAAGCTTAGAAAGGGACTGTTGAGTCAATCAAAGGCTCATTACCATCTCTTTGATCATTGTATCCATGAAGGATGCCCCTCTCAGGGTATGTCACAACAGCTGATCGAACTCCAGAGCCAGCAAATCCCAGACTGCCATTTTCCCGCAAAAGGGAATCCCCACCTGGAGGCGGTGACATCAGTAGCACCCTCCGCCAATCACGGTGCAGATCCAGACCAGCCCCTCTCTCAGTCAATTAGGGAGGGAAGAAATACTTTTGAATAGTTGTCATGTACGAGGGCTATCCAGAAAGTAGGTTACGTTTTGGATTTTAAAAAGGACAAAGTATAGGATAAATCATTTACCATATGCAGCTGAAAGACACATCCCAAAACTACAATCTCATGTAATCTCCATTGAAATTTAGCCACATTTCATATAGATAAATGAATTTGAAAAGTACTGCCCCAGTAAATTTGCCGCCTCTCTCCTCCGTTTCCAACAATGGGGGCGTGGCTGGCAGCGCAGCGTTTTGGCTACGCTGCAGGATGGGAGAAGGGGGAAGAGCTGAGGACACAAGCAGGGAATTTACTGGAGCAGTACTTTTCAAACTCTATCTATATGAAACGTGGCTGAATTTCAATGGGGATTACATGAGATTGTAGTTTTGGGATGTGTCTTTCAACTGCATATGGTAAATGATTTCTCCTATACTTTGTCCTTTTTAAAATCCAAAACATAACATACTTTCTGGATAGCCCTCGTATATAAAAATAACAACGCTCCAGACTTCCGGTGAGGCGTGCATGGTGGCTGGTTGGGCGGCGAGAGGGCTCTCTCAATGCCAGTCCCTATAGGCGATTTAGAAGAGCTATAGCTCTCACTTTTGGGTGGATTGATGCCCGAAGGACAGCCAAACCCATAAGGCACCATCCTAGGGTCAAGTGTCCGGCTACCCCTCAAGGGTGGTGGGTCCACGATCCGACAGGGGTGACCCCCAGGGCAGCGCTGGTCGCCATAGGAGAACCAAGACAAGAAACTTAGGATAACAGCCAACCTACGCTCATTTTAAATACAAGAAAATGAAGACTACAGAAAAGTATAGGTTGCTTACCTGTAACCGTATTTCTTCGAGTGTTGATCTGTGAAATTCGCACATAGGGGTTTCTACTGCGCCTGCGCAAGACTTCGGAACATTCTAGAGCCTGAAATAGCAACAAATTGGCGGCAGCCCCGCCCCTTCTCCCCATACACAATATAAACTTATCAGGATTTCAGTGGGAAGTGTGAGCCTGCTTCTGGCCAATGAGATAATTAAGTAGGATTGTTGTTGTGCCTTCAAGTCATTTCAGACTTTGGGCGAGCCTAAGTCTAAAACTGAGGGCGGGGGCCAGGTAAATGGCCTTGGAGGGCCGCATCCGGCCCCCGGGCCTTAGTTTGGGGACCCCTGCTCTAAAGCATCTGTTTGTCCTTGCATCTCTTTGGGCTACATTGAATAAACTCTGTGGCTTGTTTCTCAGTCCTGGCCCATTTGATTTGCTTGCACTCACAGGGCACGGATCCTCTTTATCCGCAGACCTAATTATCCACAACATACAGAGTGGAGCCTTAACTTGACTTTCTTGACTGATTGGATCTTTCACCTCCCTTTCTAGATTCACACATGTGACTTCACACATCAGGGCACCCCAGAAACAGTGGGACTTGATCAGAAAGATCCTTTGTCTTGTAGCGCTTGCAAAGCTTGCTCTGATTTTAGTCTGGTCTCTCAGTGTCAGAACAAGGCTCAGACACAAACACTCCTTCCAAAATATACATCTCCATGAAATTGCCTACTTCCTTATGCTGCGCATGTCCCAACACTGGCCTTCTGGGCTGTTTTGTAGGCCTTATTTTAACAATAGCCCATCCCTTCTATCTATATCATTGGTTCCCAACCTGTTGTCCATGGACCACCAGTGGTCCCCAAGAACTAAAATATGGTCTGCGGCCTCACCGTGACACCATTGCAATGAGAGCGACTGCTCTCGCACACCCCTCTTATAGGCCGAGGCAACAGAGGGGAGAGGCTGACTACCCATGAAAGGCATGGCAACAAGCCTCCTGACTGCTTCTTCTCCTCTTCGTCCCTCCCCGAGCTCTAGATTATTATATACTAGCTTGGGGACCCGGCGATGCCCGGGTCATTTGAGAATGGTATTATTTGTCTTTTAATGTTATGTATTCTGTTTGGAGTGGGTGAACTACAATTCCCAGAATCGTGGCTGAATCCTCCCCAAACCCTGCCAATATTATAAGTTGGCCATTTTGGGCGTGTGTACCTGGTGTGCTGCAGTACTCTCTGGATGGTGTAGATTCGTTATTGGCTGGATTCAGTGGTCTTTGGATGGAGGAGAACTACAGCTCCCAAAATCAAGGCCCCTTCCCACAAATACCTGCAGTATGTTCAGAAGGTCATGAGGCTTCTCTGTGTGAAGTGTGGTCCTAGTGCATTGTTGGTGGGGGTCAGTGTTTATCTGGCTGTAGGTGAACTATAACTCCCTTTTCCCCAAACTTGTCCAATATGTTGTATTGGTTATGGGGGCTCTGTGTGCCAAGTGTGATGCTCATTCATTGCAGGTGAACTATAAATCCCAGTTCACCTACTACTCCTCAACTTCCAGTCCAGTTCCCCTCCAAACCCATTAGTAGTCAATTCTGGGCATATGGGGTCTGCATGGCAAGTTTGGCTGAGGGCCATCATTATTTGGATTCATAGCATTCTGGGTGTAGGTGAACTACAACTCCTCTATATTCCCCAGTAGGAGTGACAGTGCTCTGACTTGATGCGGGGTGAACTACAACTTCCACCATGTGCAGTCAATCCCCAAACTCCTCCAGTAAGTTTAGTTGCAGCTCAGTTCTGCTCTGTTTGTTGTGCAGAGAGATTGGAAAGGAAAGGGCAGTGGGCGGGGCCATGCAAATTCCGCAGCAATGGAGAACCCTGGGATGCCTGCCTGTGGTGGAAGAAAAAGCAAAATCTAGGATGAAATGGTCCCCAAACGAAAGCCTTCCTTGGGTGGTGGGCTGTAGTGTTTGGGAAGGACATTGGCAGGGGCTGGGCTGCATGTTCATGGCGCTCGCTGTCACCGCAATGTCAGTGGAAAAGGGTGACTTGCTAGATTCTTAACCCTGGGAACTATAGCTGTTTGGGGAGGCCAGAGGCTGTCTGTGTGAGCAGACATCTGTGCCACATACACACATACAGGTTTTCGCTTTTATTATGGACTAGCTTGGGGATCCGGCGGTGCCCAGGTCTTTTGAGAAATCTGTGTGGCAAGTTTGGTCCAGATCTGAAGTCGGCTGGGTTCAGTGCTGTCTATATAAGGGTGAACTACAACTCCCAGAGGCAAAGGATAATCACCCTGAAACCCTGTCTGTATGCTCAGTTGGGCATGATGAGGCAGTGTACCAAGTTTGGTCCAGATCCGAAGTCGGCTGGGTTCAGTGCTGTCTGTTTAAGGGTGAACTACAACTCTCAGAGGAAGAGGTGAGTGAAGCTACTTGGTCCATCCTCCCCCAATCTACCCCCTGACGGAAAGAGGTTCATGGAGATTCTGTGGGCCAAATTTGGTCCAGTTCCATCACTGCTGGGCATCGCAGTGGCCTGTGGGAGTCGTAGCGATTGAAAGTACTACAAATCCCATCACCAATGGGCCATCGTCCCGCCAACGGCACCAGGCCGTAAAGTGCATCATGGGGGTTAAGCGTGCCAAGTTTGGTCCATGTCAGTGATTCCTGGCGGTCACAGTGGCCTGTGAAAGTGGCGGCCAATCAGAAAGCTGCCACATACAAACATACAAACATTCACTTATATAGATAGATAGATAGATAGATAGATAGATAGATAGATAGATAGATAGATAGATAGATAGATAGAAGATATATAGATTTAGATGGTTTTCCATGGGTGAGCAGAACATATTACATGGATGGCATATGTTCTGTATCAGAAACTAGAGTTGATGTGGTCTATCCACTGCAATTTTCTGAATCAGCACTCCAAATAGCCAAAATTACTCTAAAGTTGACCAGAAACTGATTGGTAAATTCTTTTTATACTAATGTTGGAGAGTGGTCCCTGGTCAAAGTGGTCCCTCATAATAAAAAAAAGGTTGGGAACCATTGATCTATATAGTGCCCTCTTGTGCTGAGTGCTGTATGCATATATACCTGCATTTTAAAAAAATATTTTGGGGCTAACTTTGTAGTTAAAAGGTCACAATTATTTTAAGTTGGGTAATGAAGGGTATGTGTATTCTCGATTAATATCAAATTCATAGAGAACATGGGACAAGTTGGAAGCTCCTTGGAGTAGGGAAGACTCTCTTGTCAAAGGGATGTATTAGTTGTTGCCAAAGGGATCACCTCTGTTATGATTTGCTCTACATTCTACAGTTATTGGAGATGTTTTTTTCTCAAAACAAATTCCACAGTAATTTAAGTCTTTATTGAATTAGACAGTTTTCTCAAATTCCAAGCAAGATAAATAAATATATAAAACTTAGAAACAAAAGTTAGAGGAACATAGAGTTAAAAAGAATACAATTCAAAAGAAATCTGCATTCTTAGCAAGAAACCTTTGGAGCTGGGAAGAAGGTGTAGGGTTTTTTTGTGGGGGTGGTGGCCATAAACAGTGTACAACAAAGCACTTTTGAAATCTCAAACTAGCTCAAGAATAGGATATGCAGGACCAGAGACTTCATCAGGTGGATGTTACAGAACTTGTTTTTTATTTATTTATAATCTTACCTATTCAATCCTGTCGGGAATAATTCTATGCCAGGCCATAGTGTGTAAGAAAATACCAAGGCAAGAAAATGAAATGTATGTACGGTTATACTATCAATGAGTAGACCAGTAAATAGAACAGAAAGGGAAAGATACAATTTTCCTTTCTGGCTGTGGTTTTAAAAGAGTGGATTTTATAGGTTACCTCTTAGATCAGGCATAGGGAAACTTTAGCCCTCCAGATGTTTTGGGCTTCGACTCTGAATTGTGGCAGTTGAAGTCCACAACACCTGGAGGGACGCAGTTTGTCTATGCCTGTCCTAAACAGTCGTAATAATTTTAAAGGGAACCAATGGCATCTGGAACACTTCCTATGACTCCTTTGAATGCCTCCTGTGACCTGCTCCAAGACGGTTTTATGTAGCACAAAGATCCATAACTGAACTTTTGGGGATTACTTTCAAGGAGGCTGTGGCCATCTCCCAAGTCTCCCACATTTCCCCAAAGACTCCAATAGTCACCAAATTGCCACAATGCTGACAGTCACTTGCTCATCCCAGAAATCCTCTGCTTCCAGAAAGAAAAAGAAGAGCCCTTCACATCATAGGCAGAGGAGCGCAGGAAATTAGCTGGCTGGCCTTATTGTGTCCCTGAGGCTTCCGGTACATTTGATTTGGACGGTTTGGCGAAGCTGCCTCGGACCCCTTCGGAGGCAATACGGTGCAGCGACGATTGGCTAGTGAATGAGGAGGTGAAGGTGAGGCTGGATGCTGGCAATAAAAAGAGACAGGGGGAAAAGGCATTTTGAAATACATTCCAGAAATCGCTGTCACGGTGGAGAATAGGACTGACAGTGTAGAAAAGGAGAGCTAGATATGCCATCAACATCTGCATGCATACCTTGGGACAGACTCAGACTATTAGATAATGGTAAATGGTGAACATACTAGCACAGTTGGTGCTGATAACAGGTTTGTTATCTGGATCTCTCCTGCTTGCAATGCAAGAGAAATGGCCATAAGTCCCACATCCTTCAAATGTCTCATTTTGGCAGAGACAGTCCCAATTCAGGAAACTTATGGTTCCAGATGGATTCCTATCGTCTCTTAGGGAGTTTGCTATCAGGCCGGCAAATGATCCTGTCAAAGCTCTGGTCGACCTCTGGAACATGGAGATGGCCAGGGTGATGGATACAATCACCCCCAAATGTCTTCTCTCGCTTAGCAGAGTCAACTCAGCTCCTTGGTTTACTGGGGAGCTAGTAGTGATGAAGCGAGCAAAGTGGAGACTGGCGGAAGCCTCGGAGCGAATCCAACCAAACACAGGCTAGAGCCTAACTTAGGGCCTACGTCATGGCAATAAGGACACCAGGAAGGCTTTCTCGGCTGGACCAGCTGAGTTGTTCCGAGTGGTCAGGGGACTCCTTCACCCAGGGGGAGGCTCCTGGTCACTCGGCGACTGAATGTGGCAAGTTCACCCATCATTTTGCAGACAAAATCGCTCGGACACATTCCGAATTTGACACTTGCTTTATGGTAGTTCCAATAGATGTACCAGAGACATCTCTCTGTCCTATTTTGTTGGATTCGTTTCAGCTACTTCGGCCTGATGACATGGACAAGATCCTTGGAACTGTGAGAGTGGCCACATGTCCTCCAGACCCTTGCCCCTCCTGGCTTATCAAACTTGCCAAGTGGGGGATTGCCCGAGTGGTTTACGAGGATTATTAGTGCCTCACTGGAACAGGGACAGTTACCAACTAGCCTGAAAAGAGCAATTGTAAGACCAATTCTTAAGAAATCATCCCTAGATTCCTCAATATTCAATAACTACTGGCCTATTTTGAATCTCCCTTTTCTGGGCAAGGTTCTGGAGCATGTGGTGGCTTCCCGACTCCAAGGCTTCTTGGAAGACACTGACTATCTTGATCCTTTGCAGTCTGGTTTCAGGCCTGGGCACAGAACAGAGACCGCTTTAGTCGCCTTGGTGGATGACCTCAGCTGAGGACTAGACGGGGAATGTGTCCCCGCTAGTTCTCTTGGATCTCTTGGCAGCTTTTGATACCATCGACCATGGTATCTTTCTGGGTTGGCTCTCCAGAATGGGTCTTGGGAGCACCCCTCTGCAGAGCTCTGCTCCTTCCTGGATGACCATATCCAGTGGGTGATGCTGGGGGACATGCTTGGACCCCTGGTCACTGACCTGTGGGGTCCCACAAGGTTCTATTGTTTCTCTCATGCTTTTTAACATCTACATGAAACCACTGGGTGAGGTCATCTAGTTTTGGAGTTGGGTGCCATCTCTATGCAGATGACACTCAACTCTACTATTCTTTTCCACATTCCAAGGAAGCTTCCTGGATCACAGACCAGTGTCTGACAGCTGTGATGGACTGGATGAGGGCCAACAAGCTGAAGTTTAATCCAGACAAGACAGAGGTCCTCCTGGTCAGTCGTGGGGCCGATCAGAGTATAGGATGGCAACCTGCGCTCGACGGGGTCATACTCCCTCTGAAGGCACAGGTCTGCAGTCTGGAGGTCTTCCTGGACTCAGAGCTGAAGCTAGAAGCTCAGATGTTGGTGGTGGCCGGGAGGGCCTTTGCACAATTAAAACGTGTGCGCCAGCTGTGACCGTACCTCGAAAAGCCTGACTTGGCCAAAGTGGTCCATGCTTTAGTTACCTCTAGAATGACTACTGCAATGCACTCTACGTGGGGCTGCCTTTGAAGATGGCTCGGAAACTGCAGTTAGTGCAAAGGTCGGTGGCCAGATTACTAACTGAAGCTGGTTAGAGGAAGCACACCATGCCCCTATTAAAGCAGCTCCACTGACTGCTGATGAGTTTCCAGACCCAATTCAAAGTGCAGGTTATTACCTATAAACCCCTATATGCTTCGGGTCCAACCTATCTTCGAGACCACATCTCTTTCTATGAACCAGCATGGGCTTTGAGATCTACCGGGGAGGCCCTCCTCTCGGTCCCACTTCTGTCTCAAGTATGGTTGGTGGGGTTGAGAGAGAGGGCCTTCTTGGGCCTCCCCCTGGCTTTGGCATGCCCTCCCGAGGGAGATCAGGTTAGCCCCCAGCCTTCAAACCTGCCACACACAATTAAAGACCTGGCTTTTCCGACAAGCCTTCGATCATGTTTAGACTCTTTAATAATACATATGAGGACCTTTAGATTCTTTATTTGCACTTTACAATTTTGAGATCGACTACTGCTGTTTTATCTACAGCAATTGCTGTATTTTATTGTTTCTACCAAGGGGGACTGTGAATTTGTGATGTTGTGTTGACTGTTTATTATCTATATTTTGTTGTGCACTTGTTGTATTTTGTATGTCACATTTTGAGTGTTCTGTTCGACGCCCCAAGTTCCTTTGGGAGATGGTGGCGGGATATAAATAAATTATTATTATTATTATTAATTCTCTGCCATTCCACATTTTCAGCTGTTTTTACAATGTTCCCGTTCCTCTCTTTCTCCCTTTGCCTTCAATGTACTTCAATTATACTGCAACCTGAATCCCAAAGGCAAATGGGGTTTACACTCAATTCACTGGAGGAATGGGGCAAGATGGATCTTTCTTAGTAGGCAGACTCTTCACTTTGGGGTTCTTCCGCATTCATAACTTTTGGCCATGTTGAACACACTCTGGTACTGCTTAGATACTTGTGCTCTGGTTCTCAACTGTGGTGCCTTGGAAGAAACCTAGTTCCCTATTCTTTCAGCACTTTAGCAAGATAAGAGACCACAATTATGAAAGAATGGATCAATTATGGGGGAAAAATTGAACTATTGCGAAAAAAATGATCAATCCTACAATCCAGGGAGAGGACAGTAAGCTGTAGGTGGGCAAACCAATAACTGAAGAGTTGCTGACATGAGCATATCAATGGGAAAACAAATTCAAAAAGCCTTCAAGGTAACAGAAGTATCAGGAAGACTCTAAAAAGAAGGCATGTTTCTCCTTTTTCATACCATTCAATGCATTGTTTTGACAACTCACCTGTCCGAAAGGCCAATGCTTCTTCCATCCTCTTCATGAGTCTGCTGAAGTAGTTCTTGCATGTGGGAGCCATGGTAAGGATCGCTATGTATAGGATGAGCACACCTATGATGACAGCCATCGATACCTGGGAGAAGGAGAAGACATAAAGCAACATGAAGAAGGAAGAGAAGATGAGAAGAGAGGAAATATTCAGGATGGGGGAATGGATAATGTGGTGGAATCCCTCTCCAGGTTGGCCCACAGCTCTTGTCATTCACCTTCCCCTATGCCCTATTAGTCTCCTCACGCCACCCTGGAAATGAATACTTGGCCTGTGTGTGTTTGTGTGTGATGTGTGTGTATATAAATAATAATAATAATAATAATAATAAATAATTACTGGGATCTGCGCGCATCATCCGAAAATACATCACACAGCCCTAAACGCTTGGAAAGTGTTCAACTTGTGATTTTGTGATACGAAATTCAGCATATCTATCTTGTTTTCTGTGTCATACTATGTTGTTGTGTCAATAATAATAATAATAATAATCTTTATTTATATCCTATCCCCTTTCCCAGAAGGAACTCGGAACGGCTTACAATAAAAAACAAATACCATAAATAATATAACATTGACAATAATCACATATCAGTTAATAAAACAATATAATACAATCCTGCAAAACATAAATAAATAGGCAATATAAAATGCAAGGCCCTCTAAAACCAGTGTGTAAATGCCATTTAAAATCAGCCATTCCTATGATCAAAGTATCAAGGCTATAAATTATGTCCTAATGCCCATCAAAAATCCTGTCCCATGGAGTGGTTGATACTTTTAGCCACTGTTTTAAAAAGCCTGTTTAAACAGTGAAGTTCTCAATTGCTTCCTGAATGTTATAAGGGTGGGTGCTTGTCTCATTTCCCTGGAGAGGGCATTCCAAAGTCACAGGGACAAAGTGAGATGAAATCTTCCATTCTGACTTACAAATTCCTCTTAAGAGCAAACCTACAGAATCTATCTTGTTCGCAACTTGAGGACTGCCTATACATGGTATACTTTTTATGATTTCCTTGAGAGTCTGCCTGGAAAATGAGAGTACAGATCCCCACCTAGTCATGGAGAGTCCAGGGCAAACCTCCTCTGAAGAAAACCCTTGGAGAAGGTAGGTATTCTGTCACGCGCTGGGCCTGTTACTGATTGTCTATTATATAGGACGTACACTTTACGCCCAGCAGGAAGCCAGGGTGCCTAAAGAAAGGTTGTTGAGGAATTTCCCTGAAAAGATGGCCTTGAAGTCTTTAAAGAAATAACAAAGTCTTTATTGACGAACAAATAATAAATCTTCAAGGAGTCTTGTCCCCAAGGGACAGGCGATTGGCTTTGAATAACTGTGAAAACCCTCTTATAACCTCTCCCAGGCTATCTATTATCTGGGCCGAACTGGTCTGGGACCCACTGCTGACTCAAAGTGCGTCTGGTTGTCGAGTGGACCTACCAGCCAAGGCTTGCAGATGTTTCTGTGCTGTTGTTCTGTATCCCCGGACGGTCAATATCCCTGGTGTTCTTGAAATATGAAGTTTTTTACGGGACGAGCTGGTCTACATCCTATAGCTGAGCTTTCTAAGTGAGACTACCTAAAAAATGGCTCCTTCCCTCCCAGAGCCCTGAACAAGGGGCGGAACCAAACTTAATGGTGATTGACAGGTGGCCTGTCCTATGATTGCAAACATTTGCAGCAAGAAAATTAAGTTGAAGTTTCTGGTACAGCTGTACCAGCACAGTAGGAGTTGTTTTGAAAGCATGTTAACACCACAAGTGAGAAGGCAGGGTCTATATGCATTACATTTTTGGACAGCAGAGCAAGTAAACTCTAAAGAGAATAAACTACTACTGGTGGAGGCATACCACGCACATCAAACTCTAGAGAATAAATGCCAAGAAGCATGTAGGCCCAGCTGTTGTTACCTCCAATAGATAGAGAGCCCTAGTATAGCTAAGGCGCAGGCCGTGGATGTGGACGATGAACTCCAAGGCATAGTCACAATAGGTGGTTTGGTCCACTCCCCTGCAGAAGCAAAAAGGGGAAAAGGAGGCTGAATGCAGGAAAGAAGATCCTCTTTTTTCTCTTTCATTTCCCCTCCTCACATTACCAAAATGAGGGTTCAAATCCCCATTCAGCCACAGAATCACACTGGGTGATCCTGGGCAAGTCACATTCTCTCGGCCTCCAAGGATGGCAATGGCAAATCCCCTGAACAAATCTTGTCAAGAAAATCTCATTTTATAGGGTTGCCATAAATTGGAACAAAAATGGATATAAAACCACTATACTTACCCTTCTATCCTTTTCTCCCTCATACACATGAACACATAAACAGAGATTTTTAATTTATTATCCTATTACTAGTGAAGATACTGGTTATATTTTTCATACATTCTTAGAGAAATAAAAATAAACTCTGAAGGGAGGAGCAGCCATGCCTTCAGTCTGAAATACCTTTTGGTTGATTATAACAATTTTAGTCAATTACTTTAAATTATTTAGTGCTCCCATTCCACTGAATTGCCTTGACTGTGAATTGCTTCCACTTATAATAATTGTAAAATGATTTAGGAGTTGCATTCTCTGAAAAATGGCCTATAAGCATAATACATTACGTTATAAATGGCACGGAGTTTAAAACTAATATAAACCAGAAAGCAAACAGTTACCTGTTTGATACCTTCATCACAAAAAAGTAATCCGGAGCAGAGGCACCAGTGGGAACAATGTCGTGACAGGGAGAATTCTGCTGGCAGACCCACCTTTGAGAGAAAGAAAGAGTTTAATTTGCATTTCAGAATTGAGTCCAGGAGAGCTTTTAGATAATATCTCGTAGGAAAGAAGGCTGAACAGGGAGGAAAGGTAAAAATTGTAATCAAGGGAGATTTAATAAACAAATACAGCTATGATGGTTCTTTTATTCAGGATGAAAATCAGAGGCAGAATCAGAATAAATACACTCTGTGAGCCTTACAGTATCCCGGAGTTGTTTTGAGAGAAGACATTGAAACCGTCAGCATCAGTCTTGTTATCTTCACCATCAGACCTAAGCCAGATGAGACTGTTTGTTTCACTAGGAAAAGAAAATGAAAACAACCCAAGTTGGGCGTAGTTGGGAATCATGCAGCCCTCCAGATGTTGCTCGACTATAGCAACAGGCTAATCCACAGGGAAGAATGCCAGGCGCTAAAGTCCAATACTTTCAAAGGGGTGGTGGTGTCAGAAACCCCTCCATTTCTGAAATTAATATTATACATCGGGGCAGAACCACCATATCAATGTGTCTAATTTCTGATCTGCAGCTGACCCACTCGGATACCTCAACTGGTGATATGAACCACCACTAAGAAACCAAAGAGTATCTATAGGTACAGGTCCATGAATTGAGGAAACAAGTTTATGTTGGCAGCAAAATCAAGCCTAAAGCTGGATTGAATTGGAGTTAGAAAACCTCCAAGAGCAATTCAAGTTAAACTGTTCCTCTTCTGAAGATACTTTCGAGACTTTGATTAGAACCTATCATCAATATATTAAATGGTCTCACTTCAGGTTAGTCTTCTAGGATAGGCTACTGGTGTCACAAGACATGCTTTTAAACAAGTAGTAGGAAATGTTGAGCAAGTGGGCTTATTAACAAAAGACCCTCCCCATAAATGCACAGCAGAGTAACTTATTAGCAGAGGTGTGATCGAGCACCAGTAGCCAAAAGTGATAAAAAGAACAAAAACACACCGCCCAATGTTATCTCTTCCTTAGAAGGCTTTTCTTTGTAGCAAAAATAATATGGTTACACTATTTACAAAAACAAGCTTTCCACAATATAAAAAAAATCCTATATACTTTCTTCTTTGCTTCCAAACTAGGCTTCTTTCTCATGCAGATAAACAGCCTCGGTCTCACAGAGGTTCGTCTCACACCAAACTTATACAGGATCTTCACGCAGTAGCTTTACACACAGCAGCCTTCACACATGAAACTTCTCACACTGAGGCCTTCTCACACTGGGGCTGCTCTCAAACTGGGGCCCCTCTCACACTACTAACACTGAAGCCTACTAAGCTACAGACACACCTGCTTATATTGAACTTGTTGTGAATGCGCCTTCGGGGACTGTGGATGATAGTGGTGGGATCAGGAGAGGAAGGAAAAACCCTCGCGAGGAGGGCTCGTTGGAGGATTTGTTTAGGAAGAGGGTCAGGGAGACTGATGGGGAGTCTTCTGAGGAGGATTCAGATGGGGATCTGGAAGAGGAAATGGATGCTGGGGAACAAGTATTAACGGAGGAACCGGGCACGGACTGGGCACGGGCACCGGAGATGCTTGGGGAATAATTGGGGCCCATGGATGCTGCTGATGCTGGGGAAGCTTGGGTGTCTTCAGAAACAGATCCCATTTGGTCTGCTTGGAGGAGTGAGAGGGGGTCCACAGGTGTGGATAGAGTTGGGCATGGGCAGGATGATTGGGACTCTGATGAGGAATTCGGAACACCTGACCCAAGGGCATTGGCTGTGTGGGGTTCTGATTCAGATTGAGAAGTTGAGACACCTGCTCTTTGGGCATGGATAATTTGGAAGCCCAGGGAGACCTGGATATATTGGGGTTGTTTGGCCATTATATCTTGCGTGTGGCAAGGTGTTGCTGGGCGCCATTGGGTTTCCTGTGTGTGTTACTGAAGACTGGACTGGGACTTTGCAACGGATGTAAGTTTAATCTGGGTTATTCTGCAACGGAGGGCTAGAATTATGTGGGTTTTCCTGGACTGCACTTGTCAAAACCCAGGCTGCAGAGCACCAATAACCATGCGCAGAGACCAGAATCTATCTAATATCTTTATTAAAGGAATATATAAAGTCAATAAAAACAGGTGAAGAATAAAGTTCAGAAGGAGACCTTTCAAGAAAGGTCAAATATAGTCCAGGAAATTAATGTCCAATATGAGATATTAGAGTCCAAAGTTATAATCCAATAACCGAAACACACACTTTGCCGAGCAAAGTGTGGGGAAATGACAGGGTCCTTTAGTCCAATGGAGCTTGACAACAAGGCTGGAGAGCAAAATAGATTCTTGGCAAACAAGGCTGGATTTGAGGCAACAAGAAGCAAGAGACGAGAACAGGGTCCGTGGCGAGGTCCGTGGCAAGGTCCGTGGAACAAGGCAGGGTTGGAACAAGAACAAGGTCCTGGAAACAAGGAACAGGAGTAGCGTAGTCCACACACGATCTCACTCCCGAAGCTGACGAATTGACTCCGCAAGGATTCCCTTGCGGTTAAACACCTATATAGGATCTTGTTTTCCCACCAAGGAACACTTTCCCTGGGGAACAAGAAATGAAACCCATACTGTGTCCAGATGCATGACTCCTTAAGATTTCCCAAGGGAAACAGGCTTAATCAGCTAATTGTCTGGCAGCAATTCTGGCGCTTCTGCGATTCGCCTCCCTAGCGCCTCTATCTCGATTATAATTATCCCGGCGAGAAAACGGGGGAGATTTCTGCTCAAGGCTTGTTTGGCTGACTTCTTGTGGGCAAACATCTTGCAGGCGCAAGGGCTCCAATTCTGGCTGAAACGGTGGGAAACCCAAGTTGTCCGCTTCATCTACCACAATAGTACTAGGAACGGTACTACATGGCCCATGAGTCATCACAGCACTGTTATTACTATTTTGTATTAGCTGCTGTTCGCCCTCGTTGCTTTGGCTCTCTGTGCCATTTCGTGTTGTGACCTTCTTGGATGACTTCAACCTCTTGGACCTTGGACTGGAACTTGACTCGGCTTTGCTCTTCACTCTCAAATCGTGGTTTGGCATCATTCTCTACTCGGTGGCTGCCTGACTGCTCATCCCGACTCCAGACCGGCTTGACAACGCTTTCTCGCTCTGCCCCTTTAATTCCTGGCTTGGCGTTTGCTTCTACAACAGCTTGGTGCTGCTGGCTTATCCCGACTCCGGACCGGCTCAACAACGCTTTCCTGCTCCGCTCCTTTAACTCCTGGTTTGGCGTGTGTTTCTGCAGCGGTTGCTGCGGGCTTGCCAGCGTCTTGCTGTTCCGCTGGCTTGTTTGCTCTTAACTGAGAGTCCTTGAGCCCAGTTTGGGCGTTTGTTTGATTTTGAACTCCTTTTGAACGTTTAAGTTTTGGGAAGGGTTTGTGGGCTTCAATACTGCTTGTCTTCGTTTTTGCCCTAGTTTTTCGGCCCATTGTGAACTCTTGAGTCAAGTTCTAGGACTCTAAATTTAATCCGGATTATATCTCTAGTTAATCCAGATTATTTGCCAGTCTTTGTTTTGGGGGTTTTTTCTCGCTCAATCTGCTTAATAACACTGAAAGTTAAGTGTTTTAAGCCTTTTTGTGTTTGTTGAGCTATTTTTGGACATTTGCTTTAATAAACTCTGTTTTGCTCTCTTATTGGCGTCTGAGTTTTGACAGAACTGCTGCTTTTGCTGAGCCATTGCACTCATTTTAACCCATTCAGTGCTTGACTCACATTTTTATAATTAAAAATATCTATTAATATTTCTGACAGGAAACTTGTGGCATTTCAAGCATTTGGTGTACTGTCAGAGATTTTATACAATATTAAAACAACTGTTATGGAACCAAATACCCACAGATAGCTGTAGTGGACTTCTTCCAGAACAAGAACATACAAACACAGTTGTTCTTTCCAAAAAATATGCAGGAAGGTTTTTCCCTTCTTCGTTGTAGCAGTATATACAGTGCATGCAATATATACAAACTTTACAATTTCTCTCTCTCCCCCCCCCCCCCACCCCAATTCTATAGCAACATTCGAACTCTCTCCAACAACCACTATCCATCCCTCATCAACCCTCATCGGGGAGAACACAACTTTAATATGTCTGCCATTACATCAGCTGCCACACTCTGATTTCAGGGACACAGCACTTTTACATGTAGTTAAGAAATGCCAGGTATTTTACAAATCCTGACACGTACAACTTCCAGCCTCCCCTATCTTTGGCCAAGCTGGTTTGGGCTGGTGAGAGCCTGAATCCAACAGTGTCCTGTATGACCACAAGGTCCCCCAAATGCTGCAGGGGAATCACCTACTACAGAAATGACAGGAAAGTGTGACTGTGCTTTGTACGCACCTGCCGACCATGGTGTTGTAAAGCAGAAGCTGCTCCTCGGTGAAGTATTCGATGTTATCTACTGAAAAAGCTCCCCCACCAATAATGCTGAAGATATAGCTGTCAGTAAAAAAGGGGAAGAAAAAGAAGATGAGTTTGCAAGTCTTGTTTTTGCGCAAAGTTTTGAACATCTGGGACAAAATTTTCACTCCTTTTTTCTGGAGTTACATCCCTAGCCTGCACTTTATTGCAAGGATAGTGGTATAGGTTAGAGCAGGGGTCCCCAAACTAAGGCCCGGGGGCCAGATGCGGCCCTCCAAGGTCATTTACCTGGCCCCCGCCCTCAGTTTTATAATATAATATTTTTATATAAGTTTTAACAATATAATATATTGTATATACATATAATAGTGATAAAATATTATAATGTTATACAATATAATACTAATACCATATAATAATATTATGTTATATATTACATATAATATTACAGTATAGTGGTATAGTTCAATATAGTAATATATAATGCTAATATTATGCTATGCTAATAATATAATATATTGTATGTACATACAGCTGCTATGAGTCCCCTTCGGGGTGAGAAGGGTGGGATATAAATGTAGTAAATAAATAAATAAATAATTTTAGACTTAGGCTCAGCCATAGTCTGAAATGATTTGAAGGCACACAACAACAATCCTAATTAACTTGACTATCTCATTGGCCAGTAGCAAGCCTACACTTTCCATTGAAATCCTGATAGGTTTATGTTGGTTAAAATTGTTTTCATTTTTAAATATTGTACTGTTCTTTCATTGTTGTTGTTGTTTTGCACTACAAATAAGACATATGCAGTGTGCATAGGAATTTGTTCATTTTTTTTTTTCAAATGATAATTCGGCCCCTCAACAGTCTGAAGGATTGTGGACTGGCCCTCTGCTTTAAAAGTTTGAAGACCCCTGGGTTAGAGGAACAACTGTGTGTTGCTCAGTGAAGGAGAATGAATTTGACAGAGAGGGCTATGAAGGAAGAGGAAGATAATGATAATAATTTGTACTTTCTTTTCTCTCAGAACTAAGATAGAGTGCTGCACATATTAGGGAGGCTTATTATTACACAGCTAGCATGGAGAAGCTTATGCTAGATGCAAGGAGCACAACAGAACACATACACCACAAAAAGGCCACAGCCCCACAGGGCTTGAGAATCTATTCATCCCAACTCAACATTTCCACAACGCTGTGCTCAGGCCTCACCTTCCATTGAAACGCCCCGAGTGCCCTGTCACCATGTCTTGGATCAAGAAGAAAGGGTAAAACACTGCAAAGAAAGAAAGAAAGAGCGTCAAATATGCTGAATGCTTGGAATGGTTCCAAGTGGAGCAGGCTGAACTGATCCTCTATTGAAATCGTCTTTCTGACCAGAATCAAGCATCAATTCTTGCTTGTCCTAGCTGAGGAATCACTGGATTTATGCATCTTTTCTGCCATAACAAATAGACCTCTACCCATGTCCGTTCACTCATCCGACTTCCCAGCTCGCTTCATGGCATCCAGGTATTCCTCCCGCTGTCCTTACCATCATTGTAGTAGAAGCAGGGCATCTCAGGGTCCGGCTTCACACAGTCAAAGTAGCGCTTGTTCTTCTCGCTAGTGTAATTCTTGGTGTAAGTGATGTCAAAAGCCAGCCTTCTGCCTGGAGGACATCCAATATTGATGATGATTGTATCACTGCCCTAAAACGTAGGCAGAAAGTAAGAATATAAGCTTTTTGTATTTTTGGGTGGAATCGGGAGAAAATCTTGAGAAAGGGGAGGGGAGGCTGGCTTGGAGTGATATGCAAGGAATCTTCCTTCTTGGACACAGAATGTCCCACCGAACGTGACTGGCATTAATGGATAAGGGCAGGAATAGATGGCAGACAGAAGGGTGCCATGGCAAAGGGATGAAGGGAAGAAAGGTTTGCAGAACAGCAGAGAGAGAGAGATGAGCAGTGAAATTGTTTCAGGGCTGCTAAGAAGAATGAAATACACGGCATGCCAGAACCTGAAGGAAAATATCTACAAAATGCATCTATCTTTAACAAAGATGTGTAACTGCACTGACAAATGTTAGAAATGTGGAAAAGAACACATTTTACCACATGTGGTGGACATGCAACAAAGTAAAAAAAAAAACTACTGGAAACAGATTCATGTATATAATAAATGACACCATAATTGTACCTTTTGAACATGCCAGATAAAGAATTAGAAAGGAAATTCAGAAATATTTTGATTTATATGACAATGTCAGCTCAAATAGTATATGCCAGATATGGGAAAACCTAGTTGCCATTCATTAACACATTCTCTAATAATTCTCCTTTCAAGAGTACAGTTATTTCATCTACTGTTAGCAAATCAGTAATATATTTTTCCCATTTTTCTAAGGGAGGTATCTCTTGCAGAAAAAGCACAATCAGAGCAACCCTAAGAGATGTCCATCCAGCAACAAGAACATCTACAACAGCAACAGAGATGGAAAATATTGCACTGTACGAAACAAAGAGTATGACTATTTGAATAAATAAATAAATATCAAAGTTTTTTTTTAAAAAAAACATTGTTTCAGGGCTGCTAAAGATCAAATACTACTTCTACACTTCTCGAGGCTTCTTGCAGAAAGACAGAATAGGGATCATTTCCTTGCCATCAGGAAGGCAGCCACACTTACCTTTATCTGTGGTCCCTCATCCATGTAATGGTAGCAGTTCATTCCTGAGTGTGCAACCTGGGAAAAGCAAAACAAACTGAACACATTTCTCGAGAATGGCTAGTCTGGCACACCAAATGGTATCTGATGGGCCATGCTAGCCTTAACCGAAGAGCTCCACTTTTACAATCAAAAGGAAAGAAACTGAGATTAAAGATCTGGGGTTGATAAAGATTGCTCTCTTACCTTTAAATTAGCAGAGCTCTTCAACAGGTCCTTCCCACTGAGCTTTTGCCAAGGGTACTTGCCACTGTCTGTGATTGCCACCTGTGGGTTTTGTTGTTGTTGTTATAAGGAAAGGATGAAGCAGTGAGGCAAGGCAAAAAGATGGTTTGGGACCCACCTACCTTAGGGACCGTATCTCCTACCATAAACCTGCTCGTTCCCTCCGCTCATCCGGGGAGGCCCTTCTTTCGCCACTGCCTCTGTCCCAGGCCCGTCTTGTGGGAACGAGGGAGAGGGCTTTTTCTGCTGTGGCCCCCCGACTGTGGAATTCATTGCCCACTGAGATTAGGCATGCCCCCACCTTGTTAGCCTTTAAGAAAGATCTAAAAACATGGCTTTTCCGATGTGCCTTTGGGGAGTAAATGTAATATATTGCTCTGGCCATTCCCCTTGGTTTTTATCCTTTAGACTGCTCCACCATTTTATTTCCCTGTTTCCCCCTATTCCTATGTCTCTCTCTCCCGAGTTTTTAATTAAGTGTTCATGTGGCCCGCCCTGTTTTTTACTGTTTTCTCTGATTTGTGCTGTAATGTATATGATTATTTTTGCACTGTTATATTGTGTTATGATATGTTGTTTTATTTTGTTATATTGTATGGTGTCTGGGCATGGCCCCATGTAAGCCGCCCCGAGTCCCCGTTGGGGAGATGGTGGCGGGGTATAAATAAAGTTTTATTATTATTATTATTATAGATGTTAAAAGAAAGGCTATTTCACTATCAGGCTTCCTCATTTTCCTTGTTGGCTTCCTTTTATTGCTAGCCCTTCAAGTTGCAGAATCAAGGTATTTGTATTCTCACTTTTTCCACGCACAGAATTAACCCCACAATTCTGCAGCTGATTCCTCCTGATTTGTTTCTCACTGTTGACCCTGCTTGCACCACTCAAATGAACTTCAAATAAATCGACCAGAAGTTTACTGCTCAGACCACAGCCTTCTCCTCTTGGCCCCATTCACACAGTCCATCAGTTGGGAATAGAGGGGCTCTTACCTTATAGAGGACGGAGCCTCTGCTGATGAGTTCGTGCCTCTCTAGATCCGCACGAATATATTCCGGATGGGCTAAAAGTATGGTGAGCCACATGTAGTTGAGAGAATTCTCTTCCGCCGTTTCCCCCACTAAAGGCAAAAGAAGGCCCATTACTCCACTCAAACCCCTTGGATGTATCTGCATTTGTAACACTATGTATAACAATAGTTCCTTTACTTCCGAGTTTTAAAAAGTAAGGCAGGAGAAGGGTTTCTAGACACTTTCGATTCAGACCGGAATCAAAGTATTGGTTTTAAACACTAAAGCGTGCCCCTTGCTCCAAAAGCCAAACTGGAGTCCTAGAGGCAAAGTTTTGCGATGCGGTGGAAGGGAGGAGTGCAGCTGAAGAGCACTTTGGCTCTTTCTCTTTCTCACACACAAGCCTAAGCACACTCTCCTTGGCCGAGGGAGGCCAGCTAATGTGTTTGAAATGGGAACTTCCCTGCGTGTGACATGCAGCCTCATTTCAAACCCTTTGCTTGAGGATTTTAGTGGCTATTTTTTAAAAAAAGTTTCACATATGTCATTCCACATTGCTAGTAAAGGTAAAGGTTTTCCCTTGACATTAAGTCTAGCCGTGTCTAACTCTGGGGGTTGGTGCTCATCTCCATTTCTAAGCCAAAGAGCCAGCGTTGTCCGTAGACACCTTTAAGGTCATATGGCAAGCATGACTGCATGGAACATTGCTATCTACATCTAAACAGTTCTTGAAATAACAGCCTGGTCCTACTTGTCTTTTCAGCAATTAGTTATTCTGAAAACCAAAATGGGAGCACTGCCTCAAAAATAAGAATTTTTGCCTTAAAAATGATATTTTCTATACATCCCAAAATGTCTCGATTCCCAGAGAGTGAATCTTTGTTGGAAATCATAATCTTCTTCAAGCCTGTTTATCTATGATCCTGTTGCATACTATTTGTATGTATGTTCTGGTATGCAGTTTCCTTTACTCTATGGTTTCTGAAAAGTTATAAAAGGGGCTGCAGACCACATGCTCTCTCTCCCATCTCTCCTTTTGACTATATGACCTGTTGATAGCTGTTTTGTTACAAGAGAGATGCCCTGGCCGGATGGCATTGAGAATTATCTCAACTATATCTGAAATTGGACTAATAAGGTTTCGTACCTGTGTATGCTGAACACATGAAGACTGTGAGTAAACCAAGTATGTTATTTCCATCAAAGTCTACTTCATTTTGTCTCTTGAGTGCATAATATAAAACAAGTTGTTTTATCGATGATTTAGGTGTTTTTCAATGTATTAATAATTAATTGTGATCAACAACTTAAATAACAATGTCTGTATAAATACAAAGTCTGTACAAAGCATAAGGTGTGAAAAGCTACTTTGTATCAGCTGCAGAGCTGAAGCCTCTCACCCTTTTACAGTTGGGAATAGTAAATTATGAACTCGAAACCCTGTTGGTCTGCTGGTGTTCTTCCTTACCACTTGCGTCTGAACGGACTGACCACAACAAGTATATATTTTTGGGCACTGAAAAACACTTCTAAAGCTCTGCTGTTTTTATGCACTGGCAAAATCTCAATTTTCCTAATAGATCAAAGATAACAGGTTGTTCAGTCTAACGACTGAAACCATTGCCTTCCATAAGTATACATATTTTACTTTAAATATATTTTGGCTCTTATGATCTCTAAGTGTTTTTCCAAAAGGTTATACATGCCATTTTACAAAATTCTTCAAATTCCCTTGGTCAAATCTGCCAGCTCCTTTTCTCTGAATGTTTAGATTGTATTTCTAAAAATTCAAGGTAACCTTTAAGCTACTGCAATGCTATGAATTTGAAGAAAACATCATGGGGAGAGGGGATTTTTATTGGGGGGCGTAATGCCATTATGTCCCCTCCCTATAGCCACAATCTGGTCTCCTCCTGCTCTTCCCACTCTGCACTGTCTCTCTTCACTGGACTATCATATAAAGTCCAGATTATTTGCTTTGAATTGGATTATATAGCCGTGTAGACTCATATTATCCAGTTCAAAGCAAATAATGTGGATTCAGAAACTGGATTATATGGCAGTGTATAAGGGGCTGAGTGAGCCTCACATCTCTAATCTCCCACAATCTTACTGCTCTGTTTGGTCGTCCGGAGGCTCAAGTACACAGAGAATAAGAAGGTCTGCTTCTTGTCCAAGTAGATGATTTCCGGCAATAAATTATTGGGCCTGATGTTATAGACCTTCACATAGTTGGCCATGTCAACGTAGATGCCTCCAGAAGATTTCCAGTTGCTGGCCATGTAGTAGTAGTATTCCTGGAAAGAGTGGTATGTGACTGAAGGAGGCATATAAACCATCTGATATTGCATGTTCATAGCTGTAGTACTACTACAAGTAGTGTGTGTTCGCACACCTTTTCCTTATTATGTGTTTGATAATAAGTATTTAATCTACTGCTCCCTGCTTTGATCCAGATGGAGAGGTAGGCAAAACATGCAGTGATGAGTGAAATTTTAATCTCTGTGCTTTCATGTATGCAAATACTCAAATAATTCCAACATATATACAGACCTGCTCAGAGGTTTAACCATTTCAGATCTGCCACAATGGACCAACTCCTTTGCTATTTTCTCTAGTTTAACTAGATGAGAGCAGAGATCAGAAAAAGGCTCTGGAATTGACTTTTTCATACCTACTCTGAACTTGCTACTTTAGGGCATAAAGTGCCCTCTAACCTGGAGATTTTAACCCTCCAAAAGGGAACTAAGTCTAAGATAAGGCTCAATGTAATCTTCCTGGTGGGGAGGGTATTTCTGAGGAATTATTCCCCGAGATTGTTTTTTCTTACTGCATCTTGTTTCTTGTTCTTCCACCAGCGCCAAGTGGGGTCATGGACTGGGTCAGCATAAGCCTAGCAAGATAACAAAAAATAAAACCAGGTAAAGTACAGTTGAGAGAAAGAGAAAAGACCCCATCCAGCCACAAGAGTAGCCTCTACCAGAAGGGACTCAACATCAGCTGTGACAGTAGCGCAGAAAACATGTCAGAGACATAAAATCCACATCCCGCCTTAGCTTTTGAGTGTAAAGTGGGCCTTCCAGAGAAAGCACTAGAGACAGAAGGTTCTTGTGGGCTTATGGTGGCCTCTGTTGGCTGATAAGGAGCAAGACACTGAGGCTCATCCACACTGACTGCTTAATGCAGTTCAATGTTAATTCAAACTGTGGCAGCCAGACAACAAAAACACCCCAAAAAGCCTGCAAAAGAAAGTGCTCTGTGACTCATGCCATCACTATCTGGGCCTCAAAGTAGTTCCAGCATTTGCTATGTAATCATCTGCACACTGAAAAACACTTTCTTCAATACTGGCTTGAATCTGGATTAAATGGTCAGCGTAGATGGTGCCTAAGAAGTCAGTGGTCCTGGGTGTTCTGCTGTGGATATGGCTGGTGGGATGCTGCCCTTAAGGCAAAATGCCCAAATGGAGGCACGCACAAGAGCCCCACTGCTGCTGGAAGATCTTCCCTCTTAAAACTCCAGAAAGACCTCCAGAAAGTACAAATGCCACCCTTGGGTTGTTTTAATCCAAAACAGGAGAAGGGTTGACATTCAAAGTGGGCATCTTGGTACTTTCAGTGGGAGGGACCTGTAAAGAAATCTATAAATAAGTAAATATTAGACTAGAACAACAAGGCCACGGAGCATCTTCTGTTTTCAAACTGAAAACAAGAGTTTCCCAAGCTTCAAATGGATGTCCCAGATTCCAGGTTAGAAACTAGAGGCTGCTCACGTCTGCAAGCTTTCTGTCCAAGAATGACCCAGAACAAGGGCAAAATAAATTAGGGTTTGGAAAGTGGCAGAAGAGCGGTATTTTCATCCTGATTGGTGGAGCTCTTCCTGCACTGAGGCCCCATGTCAGCAGTGGACAGGAAAAAAGCCCAATGTAAGTGAGCACAAGTCTCTGTGCAGGAAAACCACTTTCTGAAGTAGACATCAAAAAACTATTCTCACTCTATGGTAAGCTGAATGCAGCTGTAGCAGTTGGTAGACGAGTCCCTGGTACACAATCAGCGACTTCTGGTCATAGAAGCCTGTCTTTTCCATGATTTCCGGAGGCTTGACACGGTAATGCTCCATCCGAGTATAGCGCTGTGGGAATGGCAAGTCCACGAAGCGAACCACGGCAAATGGGCAACGGTGGGTGAACCTGATGTAGTCTATGCCACTGGGAACAAAGAAGCCAATCCATCATTTATGGTACATTATTATTATATTATTTATTTTTTACCCATAAAAAATAAATAAGTGGGCTTAAATAGGTGGGCTACAACATAATTAAAACACATAAACATCGTAAAAATTCTATAAATATACATTTTTACATATGACTATACATCATTAAAATCTCACAAACTCAACAAGAATTCTACCTCAAATGTGGAGGAAGGGAATGTAGCCCTCCTGAAGAACATGGATTGCAACTTCCATCATCCCTCAACCTGGATGTGTTGGATGGGGTCGAAGGGGTTTGAAACCAATAACATTTGATGGGCCACACATTCCTAAACTTTGGCCCAATCCTTAACTAGCATCCTTTAATACAACGAAGTACCCTCCCATAGCCTGGTTTTAGATTTCAACTCCGTACAAGAAAGTGCTGAGAACCATTGTGGAACAACAGACTGAGAGTGGGATTTCTGGGTAGTCATGAAGACACGGTCTGTGTCTGAGCAAACAACGCTCTCTCGCCCAGAAGGGTAAAGGTGGGATTCCAAAGAAATTTTCAAATAAAAGGGAAGTACATGCTAGATCTGGGAAGCCATTCTCTGGACAACAACAATCTATATAGTCAGTTGCCAGTAGAACTATCGCTGCACTAGCGAACAAGTTCAGAAACAACGAAGCTGCACCTTATGCGCCATCACTCACTTGTGCGTCATCCCTTTGTGAGGAGTGCTGATCATCTGGTCATAGGTCAGGATATGATCTAGAGGGAATTTCCTTTTGATTAACTTTCCAGTGGTTCCAGGATCCTCCCTATAAACCAACTGAAAGAGAAGGGATTAAGAGCAATTGATTCGGGCCTCTTCAACCCTCCCACTGTTTGGGCCATCAACTCCCAGAAGCCCTTCAATGTTCAATGGTCAGGAATTCTGGGAGTTGAAGGCCCAAAGGGCTTATCATAAAGAGAATCTAAGGGTTCCCGACATTTTAAACAATGCAATATACCGTACATACTCGAGTATATGCCGACCCAAATATAAGCCGAGGCACCTAATTTTACCACAAAAAACCTGAGAAAACTGGTCAGGGCGGTTGCAAATACAGCGCATTTACAACCATATTTGCCTGGAACGCAACCTCTTAAGAGAGAGAATTAACACCATCCACAAAGAACTTGCAAACACAGATAAAGAATTGCTGCACCTCCATATCAACATCAGCCAAAAGATGAACACCCAGGACTGGGGTAAAATAGACAACCTTACCTACAGAAAAATGGAGAAAGACATGGCTCTCCAAACCAAAAGACAAAAAAATTCGGCAAATACCAAAAGCAACAGCCAATACCAAAACTGGATACATCACAGACCTTCATCAACCTGACTGACAGACAACTCACCAAAAACCAAGTATCCATACTAAAAAAGGAGGAAATGTTGCTGTTACCACCACCACCAGGGTCCTAGTAGAAAACATCATTGCTAATGTTGAATCAGCAATTTACTGCCTCCCCAAGGAAGAAGCGGAGAAAGTAAGGATGGATACAGCAAGGATCCTGAGGAAGACAAAACCTCCCCCCAGCAACATAACAAGGAAAGAAAGACAAGCAATCAAAGACCTCAACTCAGATCCAGAAATCATCATTCTCCCAGCTGACAAGGGAAATGCCACAGTAATCATGGAAACAGAACAGTACAAAGGAAAAATCAGACAACTTCTGGATACCACAATATACAAAAAACTAAAACAAGACCCAACTAACAAAATCACCAGAAAAATTAACACTCTGATCAAGAACTCCTCCATTAACCTTGACATACGACAACAACTATGCAGATTGGAAGCCCTCCCACCTAGGCTTTATGGACTCCCAAAAATCCTCAAGGACTACACCCCACTCAGACCCATTGTGAGTGCCACTGGATCTCCGACATACAACCTGGCAAAATTTCTGGCTACACAGCTACAAACCCATATTGGGCTCACCACGCACTACATCAAGAACTCAACACACTTCATAGAAAAAATCAGCAACCTCAAGCTAAGTGCCAAGGACATTCTGATCAGCTACTGAGAAAACTTATTGACTCAATGGGTTTCCGTAGGCAAGCCAGAGTCTGAAATCCTCATCTTCAAGAATCCTGCTGCTATTGATATTAGGACTCTCATGCTGTTTCTTTCTACCATCACTCCCCTTGAATGTCTAACTGTCACAACCAACTATCACAACCAGAAACAGCAAGGACACCCACCTCTTGCATCCCATCCTTGTCAAAGAAAACCGTGACTATAGCTTGAGTGGCATTCAAGTCATGATCTGGTGAGCCTTCCATCACTTGCAGGGTATTGTACAGGGACCAGGCTTCTGATGGATACGCTCTTTTGATCTCTGTGCTACCTTCTTTCATAACCCAGACCTTGAATTGAAGGGGGGAGAGAGAGAAATACCCAACTAAAATCTCTTTTTTATACCCAGATCACTGAGACATTTCTTTGAATCCTCTTTTTGCCATAGTCACTGATAGAAAAAAAAAACACAATAAATGATATCATGAGTGACAGGGCAAAGGTAAAACTACAAAATAGAAGCCTGAAATACATTAGTAATGAACTACTTTGTAAAAAAAAAATTGTGTCCTTGTCTTGCCTCACCCAACTTCCAACTTCCAACTTACATCATCGTCATCATCACCATTATTTATACCCCATTTTTATCTCTACAAAAGAGATTCAAAATGGCTTACAGAAAAAAATAAAATACAATTTAAAACCTAAAAAGTTAATATAAAATTAACTATTAATGGTATTAAAATAAACAGTTGCAATCCTTAAAAATGATTAAAAACGTATTCAGAGCTAATTAAGCTGAGAAGAAACACATGGTCCTGGTCTACCATATTTTCAGAGATTCTCAAATAGTATCATTTGTTAACAAAAGACTACACTCAAGATATAATTCAAAGCCAAATCACTTCTGTAGAAGGAAAAATAGATGCACATACCTCATCTGCTTCTGTCACAAAAGCAATGTGGCCATTAAAGGACATAACAAAATATTTGATGTCAGAGTCACCCGGAAAGTTAGACAAATATATGAAGCTCACCATGTCATTACTGTCAAGAAAAGGCAAGAACATTCAGGTTATTGTGTTTTGTTTGTTTGTTTGTTTGTTTTTTTACAAAAAATGAAATGGCTCAAGTAAAGCATTGTTATGTTCCTTCAAGTCATTTCTGATTTATGGAGATTTTCTGCTGCCCTGGAGACTAGTCAAGGGCTGCAGTGGTTTTTAGTTTTGAATATTTTTAATGGATTTTAACTGATTTTTTAAAAAATAACAATGATATTTCAATTTGTTTTAATGATTGTAGATTTGTAGATTTTAAATTGTATGGAAATGCTTTTAATGTAAGCTGTTTTGAGTCTCCTGGTGCAGAGAAAAAGTGGGGTATAAATAATAATTATGATGATGATAGTGATGATGATGATGATGATGATGATGGTTATTATTATAAAAATAGGACCCAGAGCAATGGGTTCAAGTTACAGGAAAGTTCCACCTGAACATTGGGAAGAACTTCCTGATCGTAAAAAGAGTTCAACAGTGGAACTCCAAGTGAGCTTTGGAGTGTAGTGGAGGCTCCTTCTTTGGGGACTTTTAAACAGTCTGGATGGCCATCTGTCAGAGGTGATTTGATTGTGCTTTTCCTGCATGGTAAAATTGTGTTGGAGTGGCTGGCCCCTGGAGTCTCTTCCAACTCTATTATTAATATTATAATAAAACTTTATTTATATTCCACCCTAACTACCCGGAGGGACTCAGGGCAGATTCCAAACATAAAAGGCAAACATTCAATGACCAAACACAACAACAATGCACCCATAATAATGAAAATTGACAACTCAACAAATAAAAAATGACTTAACAATTAAAATTAAATTAAAAATGCAACCTGTCATATCAGACATAAAACAAAACATCTCAGTAAACATCTATTATACTATGATTCTAAAGGACAGGCTGCTTACCTGTAACCGTGTTTCTTCGAGTGTACTCTGTGAATTCACACTAATGGAGAATGCTGCGCCTGCGCAGGCTCCAACGGATACTCTTCCAAGCTAAAGTTTGAAATTTGGCGGTAACCCCACCCCTCTTCCCGGAGGGTATAAAGGGCGCCCTCCGCGCCCGCTCTCCAGTTCCTACGCCGCAAAGGCAGCGAGAAAGGGAGAGGTTTGCATGTGGGGAAGGAAGGGCGGGATTGTGTGAATTCACAGAGTACACTCGAAGAAACACGGTTACAGGTAAGCAACCTGTCCTTTTTCTTCGTGTACTCTGTGAATGCACACTAATGGAGACTAGCAAGCTGAGGTGTAGGTAGGTGGGATAGCAAACCCGATAACCAGTCTAGTGTCCAAACAACACATTTATTGAGCACAAGGTGCAAAAACAAGCAAGTGCAACGGTCAAAGAAACGATGCAATAGCATATAGTGCAAAAAAACCGATCCTTGTTGTTAGGATCCAGAACACAATCACAACATTGTATGTGAGCAATAGTCCGTAAGAAAATACAGAGGTAGGCATAAACTCATTCCCTGAAAACAGAGGGAGAAGTATTCATGAAATACATTTCAGTGCAGTGGGTAAGTATAGTACACAAGCACTACGTTAATGAACCCCTGAGCACATTGATTACAAACGGGGTGGATGACAACGGTCAGCTTGTAAGAAGGATAAATCCAAATAACTGGTTTTGAGTAAGGCAACAACATTAGGTAAGGCAGGAGGAAAGGACAGACCTGGCAAAAGCTGAGTCCTTGAGGTTCTTTGAGTCCATTCTGTAGTGTGAAACAAAGGTGGATGGAGTGGACCAGATAGCCGCTCGACAGATGGAGTCGAGAGGGACGCCCCTCAGGAAGGCCGTAGAGGTGGAAAGGCCCCTCGTCGATCTAGGGCGGATCGAAGAAGGGGGTTGGCGTTTGGCCAGCTGATAAGCGAGCTCGATAGTCTGAGCAATCCAGACTATCGAGAGTCTTTGAGAAGAAAGTGAGAGTCTTTGAGAAGAAAGTGGTTCGCCCAGTTTATGGGTAGCGTAAGCCACAAACAGTCTAGGTGACTTACGTATGTCCTTAGTCCTGGCCTTGTAGAAAAGGAGGGCTCTCCTGACATCGAGGAGATGGAGTTTCCGTTCTAGAGAAGAAGAAGGATTAGGGAAGAAAGCAGGAAGTATTATGTCCTGGTTCAGGTGAAAAGCAGAGACCACCTTAGGTAGGAAGGTGATGTCCGGGCGAAGGACAGCCCTGTCGTGGTGGAAACGGAGATAGGGTTCGTCCACCCGGAGAGCAGCCAGTTCCGAAGGCCTGCGCGCAGAGGTGATAGCGATAAGGAAGGCAGTCTTCCAAGAGAGAAGGTGAAGGTCTGCAGAGGCCATAGGTTCAAAGGGAGCTGAAGCTAGTTGAGAAAGGACGAGTTCGAGGCTCCATCCAGGAGTCGGAGGTTGAACTGGAGGGTGCAAGTTGTTGTAACCTCGAAGAAAGGTCTTAATGAGGTTGTTAGAAAAGAGAGAGGGTTGTCCCTGACGTTGGAAATGCCAGGAGAGAGCAGCGAGATAGGATTTTATCGAGGCCAGAGAAAGTTGACGATCCGCAAGGGAAAGTAGGAAGTCCATAACCAGCGGGATCGAAGTAGAGGCGGGATCGACGCGTCGGTCCCGAAGGAAAGTTTGGAATTTTGCCAGCTTGTAAGCATAGGCCTTCGATGTGGCCGGTTTGTGAGCGGCGCGAAGGATCGCCTGCAGGTCTGGGTGGAGAGAACTTAAGGAAGTATCCTCCAGGCAGTTAAGTGTAGGGACGGGACGTCGGGGTGGAGGACCTGTCCCTTCTGCGAAGATAGTAGATGAGGGAGAGTTGGGAGAGTGCGGGGAGGATGCGCACACATCCGGAGTAGCGTAGGATACCACGGCTGGCGTGGCCATGCAGGGGCGATCAGGATGGCCGATGTCGGTGTTAGATAGAGTCTCTCTATTACTCTCGAGATGAGAGGGAAGGGAGGAAAAAGATAGACGGGTTCGAGAGTCCAGTCGAGGAGAAACGCGTCTCCGAGACAGCCCGGAGTCGATTTTGGAGGTAGTCTCGCTCCGAAGCGAGGAAGTTGAGCGTTCGAGGGGGAGGCAAAAAGGTCCAGAGCTGGCCAGCCCCAATCGTCGAAGACGGATTTCAGGATCTCGGGATCGAGACGCCACTCGTGGGGGGAGGTTGTTATTCTGCTTAGAGAGTCTGCTAGAGTGTTTTGAGCCCCCGGAAGGTGAACTGCCGACAGAGTTATGTGTCTCGCTATGCACCATAGCCAGATGTCCATCGAGAGAGCCATGAGTTTTCTCGAGCCCGTACCCCCTTGTTTGTTGATGTAGTACATAGCTACTACGTTGTCCGTTTGGATCAGAACAGACTTGTGGGGAAGAAAGCGAGCAAACGCCCGGAGGGCTTTGAAGATTGATAACAGTTCTAGAAAGTTTATGTGGTGAGACCTTTCTTGGGTGGACCACAGGTCCCTGACGGTGAGGTTCGACATGTGGGTTCCCCACGCAAAATTGGAGGCGTCGGTCGTGATGGTGACTGACGGGAGGGAGGGATGGAAGGGAAGTCCCACACAAACGTTCGCTGGGTCCTGCCACCAACGAAGGGAGAGGCGAACGTGGTTCGGTACCGTGAGAAAAATTGAGCTCGGATGCCGATGGGGTTTGAAAGAGTCTATAAACCATCTTTGGAGAGGTCTGAGACGTAATCTGGCGAAAGGGGTAACCATGACCGTGGAGGCCATGTGACCCAGAAGAACTTGGACCGCGTGGGCTCGGATCCTGCGGTTGCGGAGGAGGAGAGAAAGGTGCTGTTGAAGGGCTAGGAACCTGTCCTTCGGTAGGGAGGCGGTTTCCGTGATGGAGTTGAAGAGAGCTCCGATGAAGCGGATCTCTGTGGTTGGGAGGAGTTGAGACTTTGAGACATTCAACTGAAGGCCCAGCCGTTGCAGGAGAGAAAGAGTCTGAGAGACGTGGTTTTGAAGGGATGAAGGGTCGGACGCGACAATCATCCAATCGTCCAGATAAGGAAAGACCATAATGCCCTGTTTCCTGAGGTGCGCTGCCACCACGGCGACCACCTTTGTAAAGACCCTTGGGGCCGTGACGAGGCCGAAAGGGAGAACTGTGAACTGGTAAGAGTGTCCCAGGAGCTTGAAGGAAAGGAAGCGTCTGTGGGATCGACGCACCGAGACGTGGAAATACGCGTCGCGTAAGTCTATAGAGGCGAAGTAGTCTCCGTGTCGGAGCATCGGGAGGATGGAGGCCACTGAAACCATTCGAAATTTTGAAGGCAGAATGAAGAGGTTTAGGGCCCGTAGGTCGAGGATAGGCCGAAGACCTCCGCCCCGCTTGGGAACCGTAAAGTATCTCGAGAAGAAACCTCGAGTGTCCTGCTCGGAAGGAGAAGGCTGGATTGCGCCCTTCGCCAGAAGGGAGTCGACCTCGGCGCATATTTCCGGTGAAGGGTCGGTGTGGAGGATGTGACCCGTGGGTGGCAAAGTTTCGAATTCCAAGGCATAGCCGTCTCTGACAATGCGAAGAACCCAGGCATCTGAGGTGATAGACTCCCATTCGCGGTAGAAAGGAGCTAGGCGGTCGAGAAAAGAACAGAGAGGAAGGATCTGGTCGGGGCCTAGGAACGGCATGGTAGTGGCAGTAGTAGTGGAGATAGAAAGATCCCCGAGAGAGTGGGCGTCAGGCCCGTCGTTGGGGTTGTGGCATAGCTGCAGGACCTTTGCCCCGACCTTTCGGGACCTGGTGCTGGCGGCGAGGTTGTTGCTGATGACTGTGGTGACTCGAGATCGACGAGCGTCGAAATGGCTGGTGACGAAAAGGCTGAGGGTAGCGACGGTACCGTTGCGGGAACCATCGGGTCCGCTGAGCCTGAGGTTGATCGGTCCCGCACTTTGCTGCGAGAATCTTGAAGTCGTGATTGGACTTAAGTTTGTCATCAGTACCAGAATTGAAAAGGCCCTGGGTGTCGAAAGGAAGGTCTTCGATCACTTGTCAAGAGGAAGAAGAGAGTCCTGAGGACCGAAGCCATGCATGCCGTCTGATTGCGACCGCGTGGGCAATCATTTTTCCGGCAGTATCACCGGTATGCTTAGCCATTCGAATTTGGTGGTGTGCGAGAGAGTCCGCCTCCTGTTGGAGGGTCGAAAGGACTGACCGGTCTTCGTCAGAAAGCTTGGCGAAGAAGGGTTGGGCTTTCTCCCAGAGGATCTGTTGATAAGCGCCCATGCAGGCCCCGTAGTTTGCCATACGGCAAAGGAGGAGAGCACCGGAGTACAGCTTGCGGCCTACCGCATCGAAACGTTTGCCCTCTCTGTCGGCAGGGGAGTTGGAGTGTCGACCCGACGATTGGGAGGCCTTTACCACCATGGAGTTTGGGTCAGGGTGATGCTTGAGCCATTCCAAGGCTTCGTCATCTGTTCGGTACCAGGCCTCTATTTTCTTAGAGGTTGGAGGTATCGAAGATGGAGTCATCCAAGATGCCTGGATTACGTCCAGGAGGTATGGAAGAAAAGGCAGCAAGGTGGCTGGCGGGGCTTGGGCTTGAACCCTCTTGAAAACGGGGTTGGTAACGGCCTTTGAAGTTTGTTTAATTTCCATCCCCAGAGCGTCTGCCATTCTGACCATCTGGTCGGAGAAAGCCCGAATATTATCCGTCGGGAAAGGTGGGTCGACCTCGTAGGCGTCGTGAGGCGTGGAGAGGTCGAGACCGAGAGAGACAACGGAGGCGGAGAGTATCGACTCGGGGCGTTCGATATCGGGGTCATCCTCCTCGGGCCCTTGAGGGGACCGGGGAGGAGAAACAAGCACAGAGTCCTGATGAGGTATTACCTCAGGAGCAGCGAGAGCCGGCTGTGGAGGAACGCCCTTGGACGCGGAGGCCTGGGCGGCGCGGGCTAAGCGCGTCATCTGTCTACCCCTCTCAGGTGTTTGAGCCGGGGGAAAGAGTTCTTGTCGAGCCGGAAGACGAGATGGTGCCGGCTGGGGAGCCTTAATAACCGTCCTGACCGACCGGTCGGGGGAGGCTTGAGCGTCCGCATCCGAGGACTGACCATGAGGAGAGGAAGAGGAGCGGAGGCGTTGTGCCGGTTGGATAGGAGAGGATCTCCTAGAGGAAGGCCCAGAGGAGGGGACGTCCTTCTTCGAAGACGCTGAGGAGGACGACCTCTGGATCATTCGTTTCTTTGCTGGGGGTTGCTTCGACGCGACCCTCAGCGATTTTCCCGGGGTCGGGGGAATCGGGCACACAGCTGCCGAGTCAGATTGAGCCCGTCTGGATTCCTCCTGAGCCCTCTTGAAGGCAATCTTCATGGCGGAAGAAGATGGCGGCGAAGCCAGGCGGGATCGAGTGGAAATGGCCGAAGCCACCGAACTCGAAGTTGATGAAGGGCCCATCTTGCCCGACCGGGTGGATACCGTAGCGGTGGTCACCGTGCAGGGTGGTTTGGTCGGTCGCGGTCTCGAAGTTTTCGAGGTTTTAGATGATACCGACGGAGTAGGCCTGGACGCCATCGAGGCCGAGGTGGAAGTGGAAGCCTCAGGAGCAAGAGTTTTTTCGTAAAGAGCTGCGCGGAGTCTCGCAGCTCTATTTCTTCGGGCCTGAGCTGTAAAGGCCAGGCAAAAACGGCAGGTACCGACGACGTGGCTTTCGCCAAGGCAGAAAAGGCACTTAGCGTGGCCGTCGGAATCTGGAATCTTAGCGGCACACTGAGTGCACCGTTTAAAACGCCTGGTTGACATAAGAACGAAGAGTCCGAAGTGAGCTTTGCGGCGGGAAAAAAAGGAACTGGAGAGCGGGCGCGGAGGGAGCCCTTTATACCCTCCGGGAAGAGGGGTGGGGTTACCGCCAAATTTCAAACTTTAGCTTGGAAGAGTATCCGTTGGAGCCTGCGTAGGCGCAGCATTCTCCATTAGTGTGCATTCACAGAGTACACGAAGAAAAAGCTAAGCTATCACAGGGCTTTCTTGGCAAGATTTGTTCGGAGGGAGGGAAGTGCTGCACTTGCCGCCCTTTGAGGTTGAGAGAGAGTGACTTGCCTAAAGTCATCCAGTGGGTTTCCATGGCCAAGCAGAGATCTGAACCCTAGTTTCAAGTCATAGTCCAAAACCATTAAGCCAAGCTGACTCTAAGGGGGAAAAATACAGCAGACTCTCCTTCTCCCATAATTCTACCTCTTATTGAACCAAAGGCCAGCCGTGAGCCTAGAACAGGGCCTGGGACTGGCTCTAGGCAAACATGTTGGGGTCTGCAGGACAGGAGTGTGAAGCCGCAGCCACATGGATGGGCTTCCCTCTATCACTGCTGCCTCCCTTTGAGAATATTACTCCTGCGACTCAGAAAAGGATCAAAGTAAATATGGAAATGGGAAGCCATCTGAGAAGCCACATTCAAGTCAGCATGTTTTGGGCAGCAGGCCTTACCTTTGCAAGATAGCATTCCCCCAGACATAGAATATCTTACTGAAAGGGTTGAAAGCCAAACCTCTGGCGGAGAAGACTCGAGTACTATACTGCTCAGTTCCCAGCATCACCACATATCCTCTGTCTGAGACAGCTATGGGGGAAATACATGAACAAAAAAGACAAAGAAACACAAAAGTCTTGCAGTGCAATGGGCTTCAGAGGACAGCAAGGGAGTGGAAACGATGTAGTGGAGGGGACACTGTCTTCTCCCTCAGTGTTGGGTCATGTCAAAAAGGAAATAACATGTCCAAAGGAAACCAGAAACAACAGCAGCAGCAGTAGTTTAGCAGAACATAAGCTTCTTGTGCCATCAAGCTTTAAAAATTGTAAAACACTTTATTCAAAGAACTACATTTCTAGATAGGAAAGCAAGAGGCCTGGCTATCTAACCATCTAAATCACAGCAAGCATCTTGTCTCTTGTCTTGCAGAAGAGAAGGCTAAGAGGAGACATGATAGCCATGTACAAATACGTGAGGGGAAGTCATAGGGAGGAGGGAGCAAGCTTGTTTTCTGCTGCCCTGGAGACTAGGACGCGGAAAAATGGCTTCAAACTACAGGAAAGGAGACTCCACCTGAACATCAGGAAGAACTTCCTCACTGTGAGGGCTGTTCAGCAGTGGAGCTCTCTCCCCCGGACTGTGGTGGAGGCTCCTTCTTTGGAAGCTTTTAAACAGAGGCTGGATGGCCATCTGTCAGGGGTGCTTTGAATGCGATTTCCTGCTTCTTGGCAGGGGGTTGGGCTGGATGACCCATGAGGTCTCTTCCAACTCTACTATTCTATGATTCTATGATTCTCCATGCTCACAGGAGAAGAACTAAAAGGAGGTCTCAGGGGCTTGCCATGTGTTCAGGAAAAAGAGGCATGTCCCTGAAAAGTATCAGTCTAACAGTCAGGGGATAAAAGAAGAAAACAGACAGAGAGGCCAGTGGGGAAAGGCTTTCCCTACCAACTAACCCACCTGCCTATCTATCTCCTTGATGAGGACCATAAACGTGTGCAGGATGTGGTTGCGTTCCAAAACTCTTCATATGTCAGACATTTTTTGAAACAAGAGTGTTATCGGGCATGCAATGTTCATATCTCCCCCACCCCACCCCAAATACAAACAAGTGATTGCAACAACTTTAGATACCTATATGATTTACAGGAGGGTGTCAATTAACATAGAGTCTTTTAAATGTAACAATAAACTCTAGCCTGTCACGAGATGCTGAGGTTCTTACCTTTTGGTACAAGTTGAGGGATATTAAAAATCCTCTTATAATAACCACCTGAAAATTGAATACAGAAAAGCACAATAAGATGTGCAATAAACACTCAAATTTATAGCCTGTACTTCAGTCACCAGCTGCTTCTGTGATCTTTGGGTCCTTCCTACAAACGTGCTTCACCACTTCTTGCTCAACGTACACATACACTTTTGCTCCCTTACAGGTGCTGGAGAATTGATTCTATGATTCTAAGAATTGTTCCCGTTTCCCATCTTTGAAGGATGCAAGGCAGTCAATTTACAGGGTAAAAGAAATGCCATACTAATGCTATGAAGTTGTGAACACCAGCTCAAACCACTGGTCCATCCAGTCCAGAATTACCACTGATGAATGTCTGCCTTTCTGTACCTCTCCAAGTTCTTCTAACTAAATGGATCTATCTTTTGATCATCCCAAGATCCAGCAGAGATGTTCTCCACATTCCTAATCAGTTCCATCTCAATGTGTTGTTGAAGGCTTTCATGGTCAGAATCACTGGGTTGCTGTGAGTTTTTGGGGTTATATAGCCATGTTCCAGTAGCATTCTCTCTTGACATTTAACCTGCAATCTTGATGGCATCTTCAGAGGTTCTGTTGGCAGCGAGGCAAGTGGAATGTATCTATATATCTGTGGAATGTCCAGGGTGGGAGAAAGAACACTTGTCTGTGTGAAGCAAGTGTGGATGTTGCAAATAGCAAGCCTGATTAGCACTGAGTAGTCTTGCAAAATCAATCAGTGAGGGTATTTGCATAGAGGCCATTGTGCCTGGAGGCATCCTTTGTTTGGGAGGTGTTAACTGGCATTTGATAGTTTGCTGTCTGGAGTTCTCCTGTTTCCGAGTGGTGTTCTTTATTTACAGTCTTTTTTTCTGGTGTTTTTTAATACTGGCAACCAGAGTTTGTTCATTTTCATGGTTTCTTCCTTTCTGATGAAATTGTCCATAGCTTGTAGATTTCAATGGCTTCTCTGTGTAATGTGAAATGATGGTTGCCTGAGTGATCCAGCATTTCTGAGTTCTCAAATAATATTTTGTGTCCAGGTTGGTTAATCAAGTGCTCTGCTATAGCTGACTTCTCTGGTTGAACTAGTCTGCAGTGCCTTTCATATTATTTGATTGGTGTTTGAGCACTGCGTTTGCTGGCCCCTATGTAGACGTGACCACAGCTGCATGGTCTATGGTAGACTCCTGCAGTGATTAGAGGATCCCTCTGTTCCTTTGCTGAAGGTAGAATTTATTTAATTTTCTTGGTGCGTCTGTAGATTGTTTGTAGGTTGTGTTTCCTCATCAGCAGTCAGGGTTTTCCCTGATGTATGGAAAAACATTTTCCTCTAGGTGGATCATTGTCTTTACCTTTGTGGCTTGTTCTTAGTCTTGCAGCTCTTCTGATGTGTGTCTTAATTGAATTGAATTATTTATTGTACTAGCCATAGGCCATGACATCAGCAATATACAACCTTTATAAACACTTTCCAATATAAACATTAAAACTTATTCAAAAATTAAAGCTCTTTAAAATTATGATAGCAGCAACATAACAATGACAGTGTCTGATTTGTATCATCCCAAATCATCACCATTTCCATTTCTGACCTCAAGTATAGATTTTGCTACTTTAGCTCTGATCCTTTGGGCTGCAATTGCAAATGTGGCAACCTTTAGTGTTATATTTTTTGGAATAATCTGCTAACAAGTCACAGATCACAGCAGATTGTTGCCATGCTGCCCTTTCTTCCAAGAGTGTTCCCAGGAGATTGTTCCTAGGATCATTACACAAGGGGCAATGTAGCAGATAGTGTGTTAGATCTTCTTTTTCCCCCGTGCCACAAATACAAAGTCGTTGGACATGGGGGATCCCTCTGTATCTGATGTGTGTCATAGAATACACATTAGCCTGTAGAACCTAATTTAGGTGGTTCAGTTCATGGTGGGGTTCGCAGATCTAGTTTGCGCAGTCTACCACAGCTTTCATTGTGCTTCTTTTTTATTTTTTGCAATGGTGTGCGTAGGTTTTCTGTAAACTGTCTGGCCCAATTGTTTATTTGTTTTGCAGATGATTCTACAGGACAATGGGCCTCTGAGGATGTTTGCCACAGATGCAAGTGAAACTTCAGGAGAGAATGCTACTAGAGCATGGGCATACAGCCTAAAAAACTCACAGAAACCCAGTGATTCCAGCCATGAAAGTCTTTGACAACACATTGAGATTGAACTTAGTAGGAATGTGGAGAACATATATATATTCCTAATGGAAAAATTAAAGAGACATCAAATTAGATTCTGATGGGAAAGAGTGGAGGGGATAATGGTAACATATAAAGATCAGAAATATTGGCTTACATCCGAAGACAAAGCCAGAATTTTACAGGAAATTTAAAATAGAAATGGAGAATAAGAAGGAAACAGAACAAAAAGAAACCAGCAAGAAGAAGAAAAGACAACGTATTGAATCACCAAAAAAAGACGATATGGATATAGAAACATCAAAGATAGATTTGGACAAAGGAACAGGATAGGCCAACTTAGATGATGTGGAAATAGAAGAAAAAGCAGAAATGGAAGAAGAAAACCAGTGAGAATGGGAAGAGAAATAAAATGTTATTCCAATAGCGTAAATGGTTTAAGCTCAGCCAACAAATGAGGCTTAAAAAGGAAAATATGGCATAATTGGATTACAGATCTATATATATAAAAGGGTGATGGAATTGCGGCACCGAGCAAAGCAACAACAGTAAAGGCCCCCCAACCTCGAAATTTGACAACACAACCCATCATCCACGCCTCTAGGTTGATACAACAAAAAATCCCGTCAAGAACCTCCATGGGGCCTTAAAACCCAGGCATCAGCCTGGCTGGAAGGCCCCATGGTGGTTGGAGGAGGGGCCTCCACGCAGCTGGGCCTGTGACGCCCGCCGAAGAGGAGGGCCACGAGGCCCCAAGGTTTTTTTTCCCCTGCGTTCAGGCCTGCAGAGCCAATTGTGTGTGTGTGGGGGGGCTTCCAGAAAGACAGGCCCGTCCCCCCCCCCCCCCCCGCGGCCTCCTCCATGCCTCACAGGCCGGAGGGAGGCCGCCCCCGCCCCCCAAAAAAGCCGCCTCAGCCTCCCGCCAGCCGGAGGGAGGCCACGAGGCTCCAAAGGTTTTTTTTTTTTTGGGCCTTCAGCCCTGCAAAGCCAAAGGTCGGGGGGGCCTTCCACAAAGTCGAGCCCGGCCCTCCCTTCCCCCGCGAAGACCCACCGCGGCCTCCCGCTAGCTGGATGCAGGCTGCCAGGCCCCAAGGTTTGGGTTTTTTTTTTTTTTGGTTTGAGATGGAAGCCTGCAGAGGCAGAGGCAGGGGTGGCTGCAAGGCCAGGAAGAGCCCCCCCCCCCCCCGGTGTCCTGAGGGCCCTAAACAGCCGGCGAGGGCCCAGGCCTGCCACACGGGCCAGGCCTGGAGAGGCAAACGGCGGCCTAAGGCCGCGAAGGCCTAGGCAGGGCCACCGGGGAGCAGGGCCTTGGCTCCTTGCACCCCCCTCCCTCCGCCTTTCCCCTCTTCAGAGGAGGGCCCTCCCTTCCCAGCCTCAGCTGCCTGGGCCTCTGTCTCTCCCCCAGGGATTGAAAAGAGGGGCCGCCTGCCTGTACACCTAACATTACTGTGGTGTAATAATACAGAACAATATAATCTCTAAAATCAGGACATTAAATAAAGAACAACACTCTGAAAATGGGAATACTAAGGCAGGAATGAAGGGGTAGGAGGAAATGGCCATATAAGGAGGTACGAGCAGGCCAGGTACACAGCCGATGGGTTATCACATGATTTCCCCGAAATCATGTGTTTTGAGAGAAACGAAAGTAATGATGAAATGTAATACTGCAACACAAATATGCACCAATGGTTTGATATGTGGGCGGTCGTAAACCGAACCCATTGAATTGTATAAATAGACACTTGACTCTGTCGGCGGGGTTCTCCCTTTTCAGCACCTAGTTGTGCGTGGGATGAACCTCTGCAGCTGCATGAACTTTAGTAAAGTGCTTTCTTTGGAAAAAACTCCAGTTGTCTGTCTCCTACTTCCACTGCGTCCGCACAGACACACGAGAAGCCGAGAAGAGGGGAAGTCTGGCTTCCGCTACATTTTCTGGTGACCCCGACGTGATTCCACAATAAGATGGGCCAGGAGGTCGGAGACGGATCCTGTTGGCGGGACGGTCCCAACTCAGCAGTGGGGGCCGGAGGCAACTACCGTGAGACGAGAAGGGGCCCCTGAATATTGCAAGACCGGCTGCGGTACTTGCCTCTGATGCCAACGCCGAGTGACGGTGGGAGCTGCAACACCAGCGAGGTTCCATAGAAACCAGCCAGGAGGAAAAGGATCCAGGAAAAGTCCAGGGGCGAAGGTTGGTCCGACGTCTATAGAAATCTGGCAAGTATAGTGGTTAAATGAGACACTAAGGGAACACCGGCGCCGGGAGGGACACACAAAGGTTCCCAGGGAGGTATAAAGGGGTTCTGTCTTGTGATTCCTGACGCATACCGTTGAGTGTCCGGGTGCCCAGGCCAAGGCAGTCCCCTCTATTAGGCAGGATGGGAGGCAGTGGGTTCAAATCCACCACCCCATTACAGTGTATGTTAGACAATTTCGGCTCAGTTGCAAGTAGAGCCGTAGAAGGAATTCCCCAGAGAACAAGACTTGTGAGGGTGCCCCAAGACCAAGTCGTGCATGAGGATGAAAATCCAAGACTGAGTCGCAACTCCGGGGAAAGGAAAAAAAAATGAAAAAAAAAGGGGAAGGTGACATACCCTTTTGAAAACAAAAAGGAAAAAAAACTGTTTGATTTCTTTGTCATGTGTGGGGAATAATGAGTTTCAAGTTCTGCATGTTTCGTGGTAATATTGAAGTGAAAATAAAAAAAAATGAGTCTATAGATTTATACAAAAAATGTTGAGCACAAATATCTAGAAATGTTTTATTACTTTTGCTGACAAGCTGCAGGGAGGCCAGAGAAAGGGAGGGAGGCTGTTAAAATTGTGTTGAGGTTCAGAGACTGCCTTTCAAAAGAGAGCCTTTGATGAGGACTTTGTGTGTGCAAGAAAACTGGAATTATTTTGAGTTACTTGGCATAAATGGAAACTAAGCATATAATTTCTATGAGAAATGTTTAAAAGGTTAAATTGTGTTTCAAAAGAGTTTTCCTTGTTATTTCTGAGAAACAAAGGCTGTTTTCTTAAAAAGTTTTCTTTGCATCTAGGCCTCATGCCAAAAAAGATAGTGGGAAAATCTTGGCAGACAGTCCAAGGTAAAAACGATAAGTTATGAACTTGTTAACTGTGTCTTAAAAAAAAAAACTGATCCAAGTTTGTTAGAATGTTTCTTCCCTGTCATTCTTGTTAAACTCAGGCGAAATGCCCAGAGAAAGATAATGGAATTCCAGTGGACAGCCAAGGTCAATGAAAGCCGCTGTGAACTAGTGAAGTTTTAAAAATGTAATGTGAATTTAATATGAAAAAAAAGAAAGAAAAATGATGATAAATGAGTGATGATGTAAATGTGTGTGTATATATATATATATATATATATATATATATATATATATTGGGGTTCTGTCTTTCACCTGGATCTTAAATCCTTGCTTTGGACTTGTTTTGGGACAACTGGGTGAGAATGTTTCATGAGCTGAGAGAGAGTGTGTGACTAAACAACTAACCACTAATCAGAATTCCTGTTGACCTTGTGTGAATGAGATGTACGTGTTGAATTCAAAATGCATAAAGAGTTATAAACAATGTTAGTAGATTTTAAAATGTATGTTGGACATGTGAATTTAATGAAAAAAGATGACAATTGAGTGATGTGATTCTAAATAAGAGATGTAGAGTGATTTTGGTTAAATCATTCCGTGTGTAAATATCTGCTATTTCCTGAAATGAGAAAAAAATCCTGGTTTCTGTGTGCTGTGCATTCTGACCTGGGAAAATGTCTTGAGAAAAAGCCAACATGTTTGTTCAGAAGCAATTCGGAAACTGTAGATATCTTTTTTTTTGAAAAAAAAATGGTCTTAGGCTTGAAAAAAAAATCCTTGTTTTGAAAGAACAATGCTTCAGTGTTTTTGGAGAACATGGTGATACAACAGATAAGAGCTGGACATCTGCCCAGAAATTGAATCTCAAGGGAAAAAAAATGAGCCTGAACAAGTGTACTTTTGAAAACTCAAGCCTCTGTGGGCTACTTCCCCCTTTTTCTGTTCTACAGACTGTTTAAACCCCTTACAGGTTATAGGGAAATGTTGGAGGTTCTTTTTGCAGCACTTTGGAATACAGGTGGTCTTGGTGAGTCAAGAAGAAGGAGAAGGAATGTGAATGAATGTTTTGGAGAGGAGATGGATGCTGAGGGGAGAGGACAAGGAGAGGAGTTATTGGTTGTGGAGACTTTGTATGGAAAACTGTCACAAGTTGGCAGTGCAAAAAAAATATATATTTATTTTTGGAAAAAAATTGATCCCATATTCCTGACACAGAAGGATTAAGAACTGACATTGATTTTTAAATTTTTGATTGACATTTTATTCAAAAAGGGAGCTAGTGCCCAAGTGATAAAAAGTTATCCTTTTGAGAACCAAAGGCATGATATAATTGGCTACGTCTCATGTTGCTTCATAATAATTTTGTGAGATTTGGATTCTGGACTTTGTGATTTTGGCCCAACTCTTTCTAAAGGTTACGGAAAGGGAGGACTAGGACTTTTGTAAACGGGACATTAGATCATGCAAATAGGGGCATTTTTTCCATCGCCCCCAGCCTGGATTTTGCCAGATTTGAGAAGCGACAGGAGGCTTTTCAACGTGTGTTACTAACAAATTTTGATCTGTTAAAGCTGAAGAAAAAGAATGTAGCAACGAGTCGGTGTAAAAGGGGAATTGAGTAAGTTTAACACTGCAGCAGGACTGGAGTGGAAGATTGCATTGCAGCAAGTGGATAGACGATTGTTAAATCGTTTGCGGAAAAGAAAAGAAAAAGATGCGGAGAAGAAAGATTTTGTTGGGTTTCAAGACAGATGAGTGTGTTGTCGAAGGCACAACCTCTGAGGAGGCCTGCCGTGGATGTGAGCGAAACGACTAGAGAGAGTGCTTCAAGAGCCATACAGCCTGGAAGGATGAGTATTTCCCTCCCCTTCTTTTCCCTCTCATTGTTTTTTTTGCTACAGGTCCTGAACTCCTGTATGGGATAAAACCAGAAGTCTATGAGACATGTTTATTGAGAGGCCTGGGAAGGCCTATAGGTGTTGCTGAGTGCTAAGGCTGTGATGGAGTGTGGCTGGAGGCTGTAAGGGCTGACCAACTCAACAACATACAATTTTCTATTTTGACCCAACTCTCCTGGTTAGGACCTTTTGTAACGGGACATTGCAAATAATTCGGATTTTTGCCGGATTTGAGAGACAATGAGGGACTTTTTCATATGCCATCTAACAACCTTGCTTTTTAAGCCAAAAGGAGGATATAGCACGGAGACAATGTGACAAAGAATAAAATAAGTTAACCATTGCAGCAGGACCAGAGTAAAAAGGATTGCTGCAGATCGCGAAAGAAGGCCCATGGAGGAATCGTTTCTCAAGAGGCCATGGAGGGGTCGTTTGGGAGCTGAATAGTGGCCTACCTGCCCCACCCGTGGAGAGACAAGGGATTTCAACAAGATTGGCTGAGACAAAAGTGATGCCAAACAGGATGATCGACAGATGGGTAATCCGTTCCCCCCCCTTCTCTCTCACTATCTTCCTGCTTTCTTTTTCAGTTTTTTTTTTTAGACTCCTGTTCCTAAATTGGAGATCTATAAGGCATTGTTACTGAGAGGCCTGTTTTCCAAAATGGAGATCCATAAGGCATTATTACTGGAAGGCCTGTTTTGGAATCCAAAACCCGCAGGGGTTAAGTCTACCCCACACCACACGCTGGGTATACTGGGTATGACAGCTAAAGCCCTGTGAGAGATGGAGATTTTCTTTACAGACTTTTCTTTACACAGAGACAATTCTTAGAGACTAGAGACTTGATTGGACGAAAAGAGACTTTCTTCAAATTAACTGAACATTATTCCTTTGATCAAGGAAGAGGAAACACACCCCCAGTTTGACTTTATGCCAAAGACTGAAAAGACCTGAAAGTTGGACATGTATGTGAATGGCCACCTCTGGCCATAGCAACAAATCCATCATCGGAAGAAGCCAAATGACTGGGCTAGATCAGAATTCTACTGTGGACTATATCCTTTCTAAAACCTGATTAATATTTTTAATCCTCATGTGTTGTTTACCTCTGGTGATGAAACTATGTACAAATGCTATTCTGCGCTCATTTTCCACTGAAAAGATAGCTCGGCTGCAAGCTAGAAGGGATTGGAGGGACCCATAAGTCTGCTCATTTGGTTTGCTTCAGCTTTTGTATACACGCTTCGCAAAAAAATAAAAATAAAAATGGGGGAATAAGGCAGGAATGAAAGGGTAGGAGGAAATGGCCATATAAGGAGGTACGAGCAGGCCAGGTACACAGCCGATGGGTTATCACATGATTTCCCCGAAATCATGTGTTTTGAGAGAAACGAAAGTAATGATGAAATGTAATACTGCACCACAAATATGCACCAATGGTTTGATATGTGGGCGGTCATAAACCGAACCCATTGAATTGTATAAATAGACACTTGACTCTGTCGGCGGGGTTCTCCCTTTTCAGCACCTAGTTGTGCGTGGGATGAACCTCTGCAGCTGCATGAACTTTAGTAAAGTGCTTTCTTTGGAAAAAACTCCAGTTGTCTGTCTCCTACTTCCACTGCGTCCGCACAGACACATGAGAAGCCAAGAAGAGGGGAAGTCTGGCTTCCGCTACAATACCAGACAGGAAACAACCAGGGCCAGCTAACATCTCCCAACAAAGGATTCCCCCAGGCAGGAAGCAACAATATAATCTCTAAAATCAGGACATTACATAAAGAAAACACTCTGAAAATGGGAATTCCACAAAGGAAACAACCAGGGCCAGCCAACACCTCCCAACAAAGGATTCCCCCAGGCAGGAAGCAACCAGGCTTCCAAACAGCAAGGCTATTCAGTGCTGTTCAACCTAACCATGCAAGATTTCCCCTTCATAGTACACCCTCAGGGTTTCAAGCCATGAGGCTACTCTGTCTCATTCAGCCTGCCCAAGAAAGGATGCCCCTATGTAGAAAGCAGTCAGTCTTTGAAACAGAGAGCCTATTCAGTGCAATTCAAATTGGCTAAAAAACCATTTTCCTACAATGCAAGTACCCAGCCTTCCAAGCAGAAAACCTATTCCATTGTATTCCAGCTCACCAAACAAGGATTCACGTAAGCAGAAAACACCCAGACTTTAAGGCTACAAGGCTATTCACTGCTATTCCACCTGGTCAACAAATGATAGGCAGGACCAGAACCGTTTAGGGCTTTGTAGGTCAAAACCAGCACTTTGAATTGGGCTCGGTAGCATATCGGCAGCCAGTGGAGCTGGCTTAGCAGGGGGGTTGTACGCTCCCTGTAAGCCGCTCCCGTTATTAACCTGGCTGCCGCCCGCTGCACCAGCTGGAGCTTCCGGGCCGTCTTCAGAGGCAGCCCCACATAGAGTGTGTTGCAGTAATCCAGCCGGGATGTGACCAGAGCGTGGACCACCGTGGCCAAGTCAGACCTCCCAAGGAACGGGCGCAGCTGGCGCACGAGGCGGAGTTGTGCGAAGGCTCTCCCGGCCACCGCTGAAACCTGAGGCTCCGGGCTCAGCGATGAGTCCAGGATCACCCCCAGACTGCGAACCTGCGTCTTTAGGGGGAGTTCGACCCCGTCCAACACAGGCTGTAACCCTATTCCCTGTTCAGCCTTGCGACTAACCAGGAGGACCTCCGTCTTGTCTGGATTCAGTTTCAATTTATTGGCCCCCATCCAGTCCGACACAGCGGCCAGACACCGGTTCAGGACCTGGACAGCCTCCTTAGTGACAGGTGGGAAGGAGTGACAGAGCTGGACATCATCTGCGTACAGATGACACCTCACCCCGAAACTCCGGATGATCTCTCCCAGCGGCTTCATGTAGATGTTAAACAACATGGGGACAATATCGACCCCTGCAGGACCCCACAGGACAATGGCTGTGGAGCCGAGCAGGTGTCCCCCAGTGACACCATCTGGGATCGTCCCTCCAGGAAGAAGCACAATATGTAAACCAAATTAAAGCAAAGGGGAAAATGTATACAAAAGACCATGAAATTATGCACTAAACAACAAATAAAGAAGGAATAGTGGAAAAGGGAAAAAATCAAGGGGAAAAATTACAAAAAAATCACAAAGGAAGAAATATTAAAAAGGAAATTATGGAAAAGGAGATCCAAAAAGCAATTTAAAACGGATTTAAGCAAAGCACCAGGACTGGACGGTATATCGGCAATATATTACAAAGTATTCAAAGGTTATATTCCAATGTTAGAGAAAGAACAAAAAAGATGCTAACCACAGATGAAGGCCAAATGTCAGAAGAAAATGCTGCTAGAACATGGCCATACAGCCTGGAAACCACACAACACCCCAATATTGCATTTGTTTAAGTACACACTAAGATTTTTATTGTCGTTCTTCTCTGATGCATATATATATATACATACACATACATATATACACACATACACACACACACACATGTGTGTGTGTGTATACAATTATTTGATGGGTAGTGCCCACCTTAATTTTAAAAGATGATGATATTCAGAGCATTCCTTGCCTTTGAAAACCCTATAAAATGCATGGGGCCACTATGTGTTGGCAGGCAGCTTGAAGGATGATTCTTAAAAGAGTCAATCTAACCTCTCTGGTATTCCACAACGTAGAACAGTGGTGCTCCGTAATCATTCAGCAGCAAAAAGAACTTGTTGTCATTTGTAGAGAAGACAACCCATACGAGGTAGCAGCTATCTGGAAGAGGAAAACAAAATGTCACTCAGAGTTTGTTGATACTTTGGAAGTGGGAAACTGTGTTTACATCTGGATAGAACGCTATTGCAACCTAGAACAGAGCTCTCCATTTAAAAACATTTCATGCAAAGCCAAATGTAAAAAAAAAAATTGGTTTGTGTGGTGCATATAGGCTCAAGGATGAATTTCACATTCTAAATTTATTGTGTTTTAAATTTTGTTCCACGTTTTTTAAAATATGTGCCTTTATTTATTAATTAGGCTATACCCTGCCTTCAGCCGTAAGGAGAGGTGAGCAACAGGGCCAGGCTGTGGCACATCTGGTTAGTAGCCAGCTGCCATAAATCACTTCTGGCCAAGAGGTCATGAGTTAAAAGCCAGACGAGGTCGGAGTGAGCTCCCAACCATTAATAGTCTAGCTCGCTCTTGACCTATGCAGCTTGAAATTTAGGTACTGCTTTATGCGGGGAGGCTAATTTAACTAATTTACGACACCATAAAACCTTCCAGCAGATGCGGAAAAAATGAAAAAGAAAGACTCAGTGTCACAAGTGGATGGTGAAGTGGTAGCTCCCCCTGTGGCCAGAATCGAGCATACCTCATGAAGCTGGAAGCTGGAAAATGTTGAATTGCCTCTGTGTCTGTCTATATATGTTGTATGTCTAATGGCATAGAAAGTTTGCCATGTATATGTGCATTGTGATCTACCTGAGTCCCCTTTGGGGTGAGAAGGGCGGAATATAAATACTGTAAATAAATAAATAAATAAATAAATAAAATATTATTATCACTGTCATCATCTAGATCAGAGCTTTTTAAACTTTTTCCACTTATGACCCATTTCTGCCCAAGAATTTTTTATGTGATCCCTTTTCATGTATATAAAACAGATATGCAAATAAAAACATTTACTGATAAGAAATCATCATTTGCAAGGCTTACTAGACAGGCTGATGTTCCTTTTTATGAAGTACAGCTGAATTACGAGGGCTATCCACAAAGTAGGTTACGTTTTGGATTTGAAAAAGGACAAAGTATAGGAGAAATCATTTACCATATGCAGCTGAAAGACACATCCCAATACTACAATCTCATGTAATCCCCACTGAAATCTAGGCACATCTCATATAGATAAATGAGTTTGAAAAGTACTGCTCCAGTAAATTCCCCGCTTGTGTCCTCAGCACTTCCCCCTTCTCCCTTCCTGCAGCGTAGCCAAAACGCTGCACTGCCAGCCACGCCCCCATTGTTGGAAACGGAGGAGAGAGGAGGCAAATTTACTGGGGCAGACCTTTTCAAACTCATTTATCTATATGAGACGTGCCTATTTATTTATTTACTTATTTACAGCATTTATATTCCGCCCTTCTCACCCCGAAGGGGACTCAGGGCGGATCACATTACACACATAGGCAAACATTCAATGCCTTTTTAACATAGAACAAAGACAAACAAACATAGGCTCTGAGCGGGGCTCGAACTCATGACCTCCTGGTCAGAGTGATTCATTGAAGTTACAGTAAAGTCTCACTTATCCAATGTAAACGGGCCAGCAGAATGTTGGATAAGTGAATATGTTGGATAATAAGGAGAGATTAAGGAAAAGCCTATTAAACATCAAATTAGGTTATGATTTTACAAATTAAGCACCAAAACATCATGTTATACAACAAATTTGAAAGAAAAAATAGTTCAATACACAGTAATGCTATGTAGTAATTACTGTATTTACGAATTTAGCACCAAAATATCACGATGTATTGAAAACATTGACTACAAAAATGTGTTGGATAATCCAGAATGTTGGATAAGCGAGTGTTGGATAAGTGAGACTCTACTGTAATTGCAGCTGGCTTGCTCCTCCGCCTGCACCACAGCCCGGGCCTAGCTTTCAATGGGGATTACGTGAGATTGTACTATTGGGATGTGTCTTACCGCTGCATATGGTAAATGATTTCTCCTATACTTTGCCCTTTTTAAAATCCAAAATGTAACCTACTTTGTGGATAGCCCTCGTATTATCTGCAGAGTTCACTGTAAACACTGCACGCTGTTGCAAATAGATTTCTGTAAATGAGTGGCATCCAAAAAACGTTTACTGTTGCCAAATATTTTGTGACTCCAACACTGAGCTAAATAGACCCTCAAAGTTGATGTAGCTCCTGAGTCAAAGTCAAAGTCAGAGTCAAAGTTGATGTAGCTCCTGAGTAGATGGTAGTATATCCATTCACGCTGTTTACACGCAGTTTACATGCCGTTTACAACTGGTTCCCGGGTTTTATCCCAGTTTCGGTAACCCTTCTTCTGGTAAGCGGCAAAAGCTTTATTATTTCTTTATTGATGGCTCTGCATCAGGTATTCTTAATTCTTAACAGAAATAAAAATAAAAGGAAATTTGTCTAATGTTGTGCTCTTTATAACATTTAAATCATCAATTGTATAGACCTTGTGAAAATAGACATGTCAAAGCACCCCAAGATATGCGGTATTCTAAGTTACAAACAAGGAATTATCGTTTTACCAGATATAGTAGTAAACATATCTACTCACATGTTCGCAGTATCAATATGCTGCTGTGGATTTTGTGGTGCGAGCAGCCATTCATGGTCCCCTAGTGATTTAAATACCTGATTACAGGAAGCAGGTGAGGTCCAATTTGTCATTTAGACCATGAGGGGTAATGGTCCTCAGTTTGTAAATCCAGAAGGCTTCCCTTCTGAGGAGACTAGTTTTCAACACAAACCTACTCTAGAGCAAGAAATTTAAAATTTCAATTTTATTTACGAATATGGGGTGTAGCCATGGGGAGCGCAGTCGCCCGCTGTCTCGCTAATCTTTTTGTTTCCCAACTAGAAACCAATCATATTTATGATCAAGAGCAGAATTAGAATCAACTTAGAATCAAGAAGAATAATAGTAAACCAGATCATTATTTTGCAGCAGCCCAGTCCCTTAACAACAAGCTTAAAGCTAGAGGCTATCCAGCTAAGATACTGAAACAGGCTTTTCAGAAGTCACAACAGATAGATAGGAGTACCTTATTGAAATACAAACCCAAACAGCAACTAAACAGGATTATCTGTCCATTAACACTTACCTCACAGACCCCACATATCCGCAGAATTATCAATAAGCATTGGCATCTTGTACAGGAGATCCCAGGGTGCAAAGATGCACCTATTATAGCACACAAAAGATCTAAAAATTTAAAAGATATTCTCATTCATTCTGATTTCAAAATATCCAATTCAGAACCCAGGAATATTATCACAGGGAATTTTATGTGTGGACATTGTGACGTTTGTGGTCTCACGTCCAATATTAAGCAATTTCAACATCCATCATTGCTCATCAAGATCAATTTGAAAAACTACATGACTTGTTCATCAGAAAACGTAATCTATGTTATTAGATGCCCTTGTGATTTATTATACATAGGTATGACCAGCAGACCCCTGAAAATCAGAATACAAGAGCATCGTTCAAAAATTAAAAGAGGAAGTTTAGACTCCACCCTGTACACTCATTTCCAACAAAAATCTCACCCATATAACAGTTTTAAATTTTGTTTGATTTATAATACTGAGTTAAATACTTTTGAGTTATATACCTCAGGACTGAGTATTGTTTCTGTGAATGTTATATGTATATGATGCTCCAATATACATATTGTGTACTACTTATGTGTTGAACCACTATTGTGTTATACATTGTTTAGAATAGACAGCTGTGTTTACTTAATACTATATTTTGCCTATAATATGGCTGAGAGTCTGAGTACCTTAAGTTTTGGTGACCAATCCCTCACCACGGACCAATCCCTTACCACAGAAGATGAATCAGGGAGAAACACTGACAGTTCGACTACATCTCCCATTCTTCCCCGAAGGTCCAACAGAATTAGATACACCAGATCTACCCATTTTCAGAAGGGCCATCACAAGAAAAATCGTCCTTAGTAGTAAATCTATCCAGTTACCCTTTATCTACACAAGAGATCTCAGTTGTCAACAAAGGTTTGAGTTTTGTACCCACCCCTCGATTTAATCTGTTCAGGACTAAAATAGAAATCTTTAAATTATTTAGAACAATAAGATTAAAACATTTCTTTGGACAAAAAACTGACATCATCCGAGATCCATTTAAACCAAAAAGCAAATTTGTCCCTAACACTGAAAACATAATGATCAAAGCCTTTGAAAAGGTTGTCACTAGAGACATCGAAAAATTATCTAGAGCAAATACCATACGACACTTAAATATGTCTAGATCTGAATTAAATATTCTAAATAGACTATCTACTATGCCTGATTTGATTTGGAAGCCTGCAGACAAAGGAGGGGCTATAGTACTATTAAACTTATCAGATTATATCACAGAAGTCAATAAACATTTGACAGATCGCTCCTTCTATAAACCAATACCATCAGACCCCACTAATAAAATTAGATCATTGATCAAAATAGTATGTACTGAAGGACTAGCGATGAACTACATCACAATGCAGACTTTTGATTTTTTACAAAACCAACATCCCAGAATTCCTGTCTTTTATATTTTACCTAAAATACACAAAGGCATTATACCCCCTCCAGGCCGACCTATTGTATCTGGCACGTCATCAATATTAGAACCACTAGCTAAATATTTGGATCATTTCCTTCAACCCTTTGTTTTGAAAACTCAATCATACATTAAAGATACCACTCATTTCATAAACATTATTGAATCATTACACATCCCTAGAAATTCTACTCTAATGACTCTAGACATTACTTCTCTGTATACCAATATCCCCTTAAATGAGGTAAGAACCATCATTAAAGATCATTTTGACTCTAGAGAATCCCATACACCACCTACACACTTCCTCATGGATTTACTTGATATAGTCTTAGAAAATAATTATTTTAAATTTTATACGCAATTTTATTTACAAATATGGGGTGTAGCCATGGGGAGCGCAGTCGCCCCCTGTCTCGCTAATCTTTTTGTTTCCCAACTAGAAACCAATCATATTTATGATCAAGAGCAGAACCCATATTTCAAAGATATGATCTATTATGGGAGATACATAGATGATGTATTTACGATTTTCACATCACACAATATGGATGAACAATTCAGTAATTGGATTAACACCATCCACCCCAATATTAAATTCACTAAAACCATCAAATTGACAGATATACATTTCCTAGATGTTTCTATACACCAAGATGAAAGGGGCTTATACGTTACTAATTACTCCAAACCTACTGACAAAAACTCCATTCTTCACTTTAATAGCTTCCATCATTACTCACTTAAATTCAGTTTGCCATATTCCCAACTACTTAGAATCAAGAAGAATAATAGTAAACCAGATCATTATTTTGCAGCAGCCCAGTCCCTTAACAACAAGCTTAAAGCTAGAGGCTATCCAGCTAAGATACTGAAACAGGCTTTTCAGAAGTCACAACAGATAGATAGGAGTACCTTATTGAAATACAAACCCAAACAGCAACTAAACAGGATTATCTGTCCATTAACACTTACCTCACAGACCCCACATATCCGCAGAATTATCAATAAGCATTGGCATCTTGTACAGGAGATCCCAGGGTGCAAAGATGCACCTATTATAGCACACAAAAGATCTAAAAATTTAAAAGATATTCTCATTCATTCTGATTTCAAAATATCCAATTCAGAACCCAGGAATATTATCACAGGGAATTTTAAGTGTGGACATTGTGACGTTTGTGGTCTCACGTCCAATATTAAGCAATTTCAACATCCATCATTGCTCATCAAGATCAATTTGAAAAACTACATGACTTGTTCATCAGAAAACGTAATCTATGTTATTAGATGCCCTTGTGATTTATTATACATAGGTATGACCAGCAGACCCCTGAAAATCAGAATACAAGAGCATCGTTCAAAAATTAAAAGAGGAAGTTTAGACTCCACCCTGTACACTCATTTCCAACAAAAATCTCACCCATATAACAGTTTTAAATTTCTTGCTCTAGAGAAGGTTTGTGCTGCTGGCTACACAGACATCAAAACTAGTCTCCTCAGAAGGGAAGCCTTCTGGATTTACAAACTGAGGACCATTACCCCTCATGGTCTAAATGACAAATTGGACCTCACCTGCTTCCTGTAATCAGGTATTTAAATCACTAGGGGACCATGAATGGCTCCTCGCACCACAAAATCCACAACAGCATATTGATACTGCGAACATGTGAGTAGATATGTTTACTACTATATCTGGTAAAACGGTAATTCCTTGTTTGTAACTTAGAATACCGCATATCTTGGGGTGCTTTGACATGTCTATTTTCACAAGGTCTATACAATTGATGATTTAAATGTTATAAAGAGCACAACATTAGACAAATTTCCTTTTATTTTTATTTCTGTTAAGAATTAAGAATACCTGATGCAGAGCCATCAATAAAGAAATAATAAAGCTTTTGCCGCTTACCAGAAGAAGGGTTACCGAAACTGGGATAAAACCCGGGAACCAGTTGTAAACGGCATGTAAACTGCGTGTAAACAGCGTGAATGGATATACTACCATCTACTCAGGAGCTACATCAACTTTGACTCTGTCTACTTGGCTTTACTATTGTTCCAAAACCTGTGGAGTCCTGAGGAATCCCTCCAGAACTGCAGAGACTCTGAATCGGTTTGCCTTTAAGCCAATCCAATCCTTGTAGGACTGCAGAGAATTATATCATTTTGTTTGATTTATAATACTGAGTTAAATACTTTTGAGTTATATACCTCAGGACTGAGTATTGTTTCTGTGAATGTTATATGTATATGATGCTCCAATATACATATTGTGTACTACTTATGTGTTGAACCACTATTGTGTTATACAGTTCATTACATTGTTTAGAATAGACAGCTGTGTTTACTTAATACTAACCAGAAATCATACCCAGTCAACCCTCCAGCCCTTCTTGGGCCTCAATGCCTACTGATTACCAATCACACACATTTTTAAGCATTTCATCTTGGCTGTAATGGCTAGAAATGACTGGGTGGGACTACCATCCAATGAGAAGACTACTTCACTTGGAGAAAAATCAGTGCATGCTTCTGGGAATTTGATGAATATTTGCTTGTTTTATTTGTAATTGTATTTTAAATATTTTTATATTATACCCTGGGTATAAGGAAGATCTGTAGAATCGGTTTAAATTCAGCTCAACAGTGCTAAGTTGGCTTGGAATAGTCTTTAGTGCCAGAAGAGCACTACTGTATTCATTGTATTAACCGTGGGTGCAGAACTGTTTGTTTCATTAAAAGGAGCAGGGGAAAATACAAGTAGCCCGTTCTGATTTGCCTGCTCCTCCACCCCCACCCCCTTCAAGACAGGAGGTGTGGAAAAATGTAGAGAGACCTATTTTCATAAATTGGCACGCTGTCTTCCTCTGAGCCCTTATAGCGCCAGTGGCATTCACAATTCCATCTGCAAAAGGGAAAAAACAAAAACAAAAAACAATAACATTAAACTTGTTGGGGCTATTTTTGCTCTCTTAACATACAGACAAACCCAATGCCAACAGATCTGCAAGATGCTTATGGCCTTCTTTGTTTCCATAGGCTCCATTTCATCCTATCCAGTGGATTTATTTACATGTGTTCTATCACTCACAATCAGCAAACATACTATTCTTGATAAATAAGAGAAAACATACATTTCAAAATACAGTACTCAAATTATGAAATAATTAGTCCAATTCTTCAGTAACAGTGCCTAAAATTATGTTACTGTCTGTTGCCTTATATTATACAGGGTGTTTGAAAAAGAACTCCCTAGTTTCCATTTACTTTAAACAGAAACTAGGGAGTTCTTTTTCAAACACCCTGTATTATTAGCTTGGGTACCCAGCATTGTCCGGGTTATTTTAAAAGGTCCATTTTTAATTGTACAAAATGCATAAGGTGTATTAACTACAACTGACATCATGCCACGTTAACCCTGAGAAACTCACTAGTACTTAAAGTTTGTGTGGTTGGGAAAGTGTGCTCTAGATGCATCATCAGTGGGGTTCCGTGTGCTCTCTGGCTGTAGGGTAAACTACAACTCCCACTATGGTGAGTCAGTACCCTCAAACCCCTTCAGTAGGTTGAATTAGTCATGGGGGTTGTGTGTGCCAAGTTTAGACCAGGTCCATCATTGGTTGAGGTCACAGTTTCTTTGGTAGTGGGTGAACTGACCTTCCTTCCCAGAAAGGAAGGTCAGTTCTGGCAAGACCCCTCCAATAATCAAAATTTGGCATATCAGGTATGTATGCCAAGTTTGGTCCAGATTCATCAGTGTTTGGATTCACAATGCTCTCTAGATGTAGGTGAACTACAACTCCCCCAAATCAAGGTGAATTTTCCCCAAAGACCTTCAATATTTTTTTGCCGATCATGGGAGCTCTGTGTACAAAGTTAATTTCAGGTCAATTGTTGGTGGAGTGCAGAGTGCTCATTGATTGCAGGGGAACTATACATCCCAGTACCTACAACTCCTATAAATCATGGTGAATTCTCCCCAAATCTCTCCAGTATATTCAGTTGCTGATCAATTCCTCTGTTTGCTGTGTGCCATAGAAAAGAATAGGAAAGGGCTATGGGAGAGGCAGTGGGCGGGGTCATGCAAATTACACACCAATGGAGAGAGTAAGGAACATTTGGATTTTTGTGATGGAGGAAAAACAGAAAATCTAGAATGAAATTGTCCCTGTATGAAAGCCTTCACTTGGGTGGTGGGCAATATGGTGCTTGTGGAGGACATTGGCTGGCTCATGTACATGTTTATGGCACTCACTATAACCTGCCGTGTCATTGGAGGGAGGGCTATTGGTGTCTCCTAAGTAGTGGGAGCTTTGGCTATTTGTGGAAGTGGAAGCTTGTCTGTGTAAGTGGACACCCCAGCCACACACAAACATACATTTTTTTCACTTTTATTATGTGTATAGATATTATGGATCTCTTACTGACTGATTAGGAGTGACTTTCATACGTCTAAGTGGTTATTCTTTGCATTTCTCCATACTGAATTTGTTCTTAGTTTTAACTTTTTCCCTGCTATCTGGGGAGACGTTATCTGCTCATCTCTTTTTTTCACCTAATTCATCCTCCCACACATCTAGCAACCCTAAAAATGTAGCATAACATCACTGTCATATAGATAATTCACTGGAAATTCCCCATATCCTACAGAAGCTAAAATTTCCCTGCTATTTGGATCTACTTTTCTGGAATCCAACCATATGCCCATCACCACAAAATTCTACACCCTACTGACCCCATTCAAGCCATCTTGGCCCAATTCCTTACACAGGAGAAAAAGTAAGCAGGACTGGCCTACTAAGATATACTCCATCCATTCTGCTCTGAATTCTGGCAGCCCAAAAGAAATACCTTGCACAGAAATAAGAAAGAATTGCCCTTCTTGCCCGCCGCCACCAAGAGCAATCACGTATTCCGTATTATTCTTCACAAAAAACACAGGGTTTAGTTTTTTCACACAGATGTTGTTCAATACTCGTGTCCACATCTCTAAAAGAAAAGTGTAAAAAGAAGGAAACAACCAATGCAACAGTTAATGCAGTGTGGAGAAACATGACAGAATACAACTGATTCAAGCTGCAATTTCTCTTGAGAATCGTTGCCTAAAAATGGACTCATTCTCCTTTGTAGTCCGAATTAAGCAAATCAGTGGCAGGCAAACGTTTCAGTCTGTGCTACCTCTAACAACGGTTGACAAGTGCAAAATAAGAAAAACCAAAGGAAGAGAAGCCTTTAAAATTATAACACTATTCTTTCAGGTGGGAAAAGACAAAATACAACTCAAAAACCCACATATTGGTCAGACACAGGTTGTTATGACCTGTGTTGCTGTTGCCTTTTTCAGGCTCAATTACCTGAACCTGGGCCTCTCATGTGCAAAATGGGGTAATGCCCCACAAAGTAATAGACCAGCTGGTTCTGCCGGATGAAGAGGGTGCTTTCTGTTGCAATGCTGTCAGAAATGGAAGTGAAGAAACCCTTCCACTGGCAGGAGAGGGAATCAATCCAACAGCTGTCGATGCGCACCTGGAGTAGAAAAGGAGGCAAGACACATCTTATATGAGGAGATGGAGGCAAGTCCTATTGAGATGAAAGCCACAGGGAAATTCCCATGAAAGGGTCAGGAAAGAAGCTTGCCTTTTTTCCTGTTGAATCTGAACCTGGGTCCCTTCATTTCAGGACTATGCCAGGCCCTGAGACTTGAAGGGCAAAACCTGGGGTTTCGCGGCTAGTTCTATCACAGAGGGTAGGCCCTGGCGGTGGCAACAGTTCTGTGTGGCAAAGGCGTTGGGGGTAATTTTCAAAAAGGAAAATGCATTTTAAAAATATAAAGCAGCAACAACAGTAGTAGCAGCAGATTGGCAGATCAGAAGCTTCTAATACCAGCAACAGAGAGACTGAGCTTAAGTAATTCAGCAGCAGAATCAAGCTTAAAAATTAAAGACTTTATTCAAAGAACTACATATCTAGATAGGAAAGTTAACAAGGCCTATCTATCCATCTATCTGTCTTGGCACACATCTTGTCTCTCTTCATGTTCGCAGAGGAAGAACAAAGGAAGAACAAAATTGAAGATTCAAGGGCTTGTCATGTGTCTCTGAGTATCAGTCTAACGAGAAAGGTGATAGGAGGAGAGAACAGAGTGACAGGCAGACAGGGAGGCCAATGGGGAAGGATTTTCTCTATCAACTAACTCATCTGCCTATTGAAGTCCTTGATCTGGACTACAAGCTTATGTAACATGACTGAGTTCCAACAAAAAGTGTATTTCCTAGATCTGCCCTCAGATTTCCTTCCATACAGAGACCTTGGAGCTCTAGAGAAGGTGTGTTCTACGTAGTCAGCTGTGGCCAAACCAATGGGTTGAATTTTTGATTGCTACTGCCACTACCATCAGATTTGAATGAGAAGGACACCAGGGGAGGCTGGCCGCCATGATTTTCCTGAGCCCCGCATCCTACTCAACTCACCCCCATCATCTCTCACCTCTACTGGAAAGTAATCTTCAAACCCCGTATCTGAGAGGAGGACAGCTTTGCTCATGGGGAAGTCACCAAGGATGAGCACAGGGGCTCGTTCGTGAGTGTGCCACAAGGGACGCGACGGATGTGACAGAGACATGAAGTCATTCAAAGCAGTCGCCTATTTGGACGCAAAGAGGCCAAAGAAGAGAACATTAGGACACAATTAACATTTCTCTTGCATACTGAAGCTACAGAGGCCCCAATACTACATTCTACAGGCTCTATGGTAAAACATTGCATGGTCTGTGCCACTTTTGGCTGTAGACTATGGTGATATATTATAATGCTGCTCCACAAAAGAAGGAAGAAAGGAAGCATGGAAAATTACTGTTTTGTATGTTGAGCTGTTAGGTGGCCTGAGCCACAATATTGAGGAAAGGGCAGTATTGGGGAAAATACCAATGAGGATGAGGGTGATTTTAACAATGATGATTATAACAGAAATAATAACAACTCAGTTGCTTAAATAACTGTATGAACGCAGAATCCTCATCAACCACAGGGATTTACCTTTGTCCCAAACCTGAACCTATCAGTTTTTGTACTTGATCTCATATATCCATTTACATTGATAGAGAACCTAGAAATAAGAAAATATTATGAATTTTTAAAAACACAGGAATCAATATCTTTTATACTGTTATGTTAGAAAACACTACTGATCCTTCAGATGTTGTTGGATTGTACAATACTGCTCATTGTAGGCTGCCCTGGTTAGGTCAGAAGTCTAACAAGAGCACGATTCTCACCCATTATAAAAGAAATCTCCATTCTAAGAGACATGATTCAAAAGGAAGAGAGAAACCAGCTAATTTAATCATGTTCATATCTATGTATTTAATAAAGTCAATATATACATGTAGATATGTACATATATAGGTATGTATCAACCTATGATTGCTTGTATTTTCCAAGATGGCCCTTGACAATGACAGAGGATGATGGATGAGGACCAAACCTGGCACACATACCTATTGTGCCCAATTTTAACTACTGCTGCAGTTTGGGGGCAATGACAGGTGATGATGGGAGTTGTAGTTCACCCACATCCTTAAACATTTTCTAATGGAACTACAGTAGAGTCTCACTTATCCAACATAAATGGGCCGGCAGAATGTTGGATAAGCGAATATGTTGGATAATAAGGAGGGATTAAGGAAAAGCCTATTAAACCTCAAATTAGGTTATGATTTTACAAATTAAGCACCAAAACATCATGTTATAGAACAAATTTGACAGAAAAAGTAGTTCAATACGCAGTAATGCTATGTAGTAATTACTGTATTTACAAATTTCGCACCAAAATATCACGATGTATTGAAAACATTGACTACAAAAATGCGTTGGATAGTCCAGAATGTTGGATAAGCGAGTGTTGGATAAGTGAGACTCTACTGTATTCATAAAATCCAAAAACAAATAATGATTAATTCTAATGTTAGCTCTTACAAAATACCTAGGCTACTTGCCATATAAAAGCAGAATGTTCTCTACACCACACAGGTTGGACCCAATCCTGCTGATGGTATGAGTTTGGCTACCACTTCTTCACTTCTGCACCAAGTTTTCCAAGAGATTAGAACACCCAAAATTGTGTTCAATCAAGCATTTCTCTCACCTCTTATCGTCCACAGGGAAGCCAAGGTGATTGCTTCCCACCATCACATCCATGACTACACTGCCATTCATGAAGGGCATCGGCGTGTACCAGCACATCCTGCAAACCTCTTCACTTCTGCAACCTTTTTGGAGACAGGGAATGCTCAAAGAACAAAAACTAACACAAGTGCAGCAGAACCAATTGAATAATATTAATTAGATTTCACAATTCGGAAAGGCGGGTAACTTTGTGGATTTATTTGCAAAGCCATTGCCACATGCCAAGGGTATTCACTATCTGAAATGGCATAAGTTTTATTCGGAGGAAAACACATCTCACAGGTGACCACTTGTGGTTAAGTATGATTGTATTCCAAGAGTAGAATCTTGGCAGTGGTTCCATAACTGACTGTGGAGCTCTATTCTGGATCTAAAGTGAAGACATAGATTTCCAAATGGAAGGCAGACACAGCAAGAGTTCACATGCTGTGTCTTCCTCTTGGTTGGTTGCTCCCTTTCACCCTCTATTCAGGCCTCTTCAGAATCCATAGTACCATTGGTAGCAGCTAACTTTCAGTTCCAAGGCTTGAGGGCCATGGCTTCCCGGGTCTCTGTGTTTATGCCACACATTTTGAGTTTAGCTTTGAGCCTCCCTTTAAATCTGTTTTGCTGTCCACCCACTTTCTGTTGTCCATTCTTGAGCTGAGAGTAAAATAACTGCTTTGGGAGCGAAGTTGATGGCGGATAATATAGAGTCCCCTTGAGGAGATAGGGTGGAATATAAATAAAGTTTATTATTATTGTTATGGCTTCAGTTCTCATGGTGTTTGCTTCTTCCAGAATGCTGACATTTGTCTGCCTGTCTTCTTCCCAAGAGATTCCAGGACACCTCTGTGAAACAACTATGATGTTCTGACATATGTTTTTTCCGACCCAAATTATGGATTGTTGTGTTTGTTTTCTAACTGCCACAACCATCCTGTCCTGTGGACCTGAAACGTTTCTGGGCTACTGCCCTTTAATGAACAGTAGTCTGACCACCCAAATCTTTTTTTCCATAAGTTTTTATTATTCATTAAAAAATTTCACATAAAGAGGAGAACGAATGAGGGGATAAGTGTTGTGGAGCTCTGATTAGTAGATTGGGACTATATAAATGTCTACTATGTCACCGAGGAAGAGGAAGGATTGAGGGGGAAGATAAATTTATATTTGTTATAATTATTACATGTATATCTTCAACTCAAGGACTGTTATACACATTGTCTAATGTTTTGAAAGTTCCAAATATCCTCTATAACAGAAATAACACACTCTTGTCATTTGATGTTAAGACAGGTCTTCCCATACTATCTGATGTTCTTCCTATCTTCTTTTTCAGATCTTTACATGTATTTTATGTTAACTCTTGCCATATAAATCTAAAAATTCAATTCCATTTGTTCCTAAATTAATATTGTGTACATGAGAATTCATTATGTTACATTGTCATGCTTACTTTAAAAAATACTACACAAACATGTCTTTTTGTATGTATGTGTGTGTGTAGTTATAAAATACCTAAATAACAAGGCTTGCAACCATTTCTGTTCTAATTAAAGGATACAGATAGGGCAATTTTCTAAAGTCTCTAAGTCTCTTGAATACAGAGTATATAAATAGTATGAAATGTATTTATATACTATTAATACTATTCTTAGTCAACAAATCCTGCTGTGGTCATCTTCCTTTAGTTCTTTATAAATTTAATGAAGGGTTTCCATTCTTCTTGAAATTTCTGTGTATTTGTTTATTGTAGGACTAAAGTTAATTTGTCCATTTTGGCCCTTTCAAAAACTTTTGTAATCCAATCTTCTGGTGATGTTTTGTTGTTTCCATAGTTTGGCATATTCAATTCTGGCTGCTGTCATATAAAGAAAAAAACTTTCTTGAGGTTTCAATGTCTGTTTGTCTAATAATCCCAGTACAATGGGATTTTGTACTTTAGTATAGTTTCCATGTCTCCATGCCACCCAAATCTTTAGCATGCCTAAACTGACCATCAATTACCGAGTTAATGTTTTGTGAATGCTTATTAATTACTGTTGTTTTTCAGAGCAATAGTCATCATTGATGATGATCCCTGCAAATGGATTATTAGTGAAATGTATGGCCATTAACAGCACCCAAAAATCTGTCCCACAGCATTTCTAATGATATCAAGCTGCTATAATTCTATTGTGTGGATATGGAAATGATGAGAAATAGCACTCTTCAGTGTTTCAGCAATCAAAATAATGAATTTAAGATTCTTTGCTGGAAAACCTATTTTCTAAACTCTGCAGAAAACCAGGTGTAATCAGGCACCTCCTGCTATAGCACCTGCTTCCTTAGTCCCAACTTGACCTCAGGATATCAAAATACCTTTTATTCTGTATGGAGCTGCCGTCATTTCGATCTGCAATTGTTCTTGTTTCTGACGCACAGCATGGGTGGGTTCTTCAAAAGTGACAGTCACAACTGGTTTCAGTCCAGTGTAGTGAGCTGTCCGAATTGCCATTGCAGAGTCCTGAAAAGAGAGAGCAGTATAAACGTGTACAGAGTGGTTACTCTAGAGCGGAGGTAGCCAAGGCATGATCCATGGGCCGCAAGTGGTTACCCAAGGCTGTTTTTGCAATCTGTAAAGCTTCCAGGAAGCAAACCCCCCCCCCCCCCAATTTAGAAAATATTTCAATTTTCTTTCCTCCAAAATGCCTTTTAAAATGTTTCACAATAAAATTTCTCACTCAGTGTAACGAAACTTGACTAATCAAATGAGTTCAGTTGTTCAGCAACAACAAAACTGCAAAACGCTATTAACATTTAAAAGCAATGGCTTGAAAATCTTGCGGATTTGGAGATCTCCACACTGTTGAAACAGCAGATGGGTTTCAGTGTTGTAGATTGAAGAGAGAGATAACACCAAGAGAGATCCTTTTGAGAGACCGAAAAGTCCGGTTTATTATTTCAGCTGAGTCTCTGGATGGAATCTGTTCCAAAAAGCAAACCAGAGCCCCCTATCAAGGCGTTGACCTGCTTTTTATACATTTTCAGACAAAGAACATGCTTCTACATACATCTCGTCATTAGTACGTCACTTCACATGCTTACATACATGGGCATAAATATGCACAATCAGCATTTTCCTATCTAAGCAACCTAAAAGCTTGTAGCAAGCTAGAGACACCAATCCATCATGAGGCCTACTTTGACCTGTCTGCTCTCCTTCCATTTAGCTGTACTAGGAACCACACTGGAATGTAGAAGGCCCCCCTTCTCCCCCCTGTCCTGTCAGCTTGTGCATCCCAAAAATCTAACACAGAGAGAGAGTTTGATTTTTCTACATTTCACTGCTTCTAATGTGCATACAATATATGTCTAAAAATCCATTTTTTTTCCATTCCTCATCATCAGGAAGCACCTTTTAAATCTGAATTCACATCTCATCAAGATCTGGTAGGCCTTTGCCAAGTTTGCAGCCTTGCCCTTACCAGTGTTTTGCAGGTCAGGTTAATTTTCAAGTAGTATGGAAAGCCCAGGTATTTCTGTAAAAAAGGGAGTTATTTCAACAGCAGATTCCATTTGAAGATCACAATGTTGAGAAACATTGTCACAAAGCCCGAAAAACTCACACAAACATCACCACAAAGTCTTGCAGAGCCATCATTTAAAATTCTAAATGACTGCAACCCTGAATAAATCCAATTCTTGTCACAAACAACCCTTTCCTACTGGAGATGCAGGATATCCTAACCTGAAGAATTCTCTCTCATCAATCAGTAAGCAGGACCCATGCTACCTAGAATCACCCTCTTCCTTTTCTCTGATTTCTTGTCCGGCCTGCTTGAGACAAAAGCCCATTTTGATGATTTCAGACAGTTTGGTGTGAACTTTCTCTATTAAGAGACAAGCTTCAATGGCAGTTGGATTATTCTTCCTTTGTTAAGTAGGAACAGTGTCCTTAGGGATACAGCTAGAACTGGGTGGGTAGTAGATATTGGTCAGTTGTGTGCAGTGCTCTCAGTTCAGTGAACTGTTTTCTTTCATTATTTTAATGTCTTTAAATGGAAACAATATGCTCTGAAATCCCCTGTCAATCTATGACAACTCTTTCAACTACAGTGTCTTTATAGGAAGGAAGACTCAAGGATTATCTGCCTTTGACTCCAACTTCCAGGAGTCAGTTTGGCCAATAATCTGGAGTTCTGGGAGATGAGGTTCAAAATATCTGAGAAACCTAAGATCTGAGAAGGTTGAGGAGACATGATTGTTGTGTATCAATACTTGAAAGGATATCATAAGAAAGAGGATGTTTTCTGCTGCCCTGAATGGAACCATGGGTTCAAATGACAGAAAAGGAGATTCCACTGAACATGAAGAAGAACTTCCTGATGGTGACAGCTGTTTAACAGTGGAACTCTCTGCCTCAAAGTGTGGTGGAAGCTCCTTTCTTGGAGGTTTTTTAGCAGAGGCTGGATGGCCATTTGTTGGGGGCGCTTTTCCTATGCGGCAGGGGAGTGAACTACAGGGCTCATGTGGTCTCTTCCTATTATAGGATATGAAACCATTGGCCAACAGCACCTGATACTCTTCCTCCCAGGTAATAACTAAGGCATGGGTCTGCCCTGGTTGCTGCGACCTAGTGCTTTCACAGAATTTACATTTAAGGTTCAGCAGATGATTATAACTTTTTCCTCTCAATGTTTCCAAAAGGAGGCAACGGGAGAGAAAAACACAACTATTTAAATCCTTGGTTTGAGATAATATTCTTTTCCCGGTGTCCAGAAATAAAAGTATGTCAGGGCTGGAGTGGATTATATCCAGTATCAGACAAAAAGAGTTTGCTAGTGAAAACAAATTGAAAAATTCTCTGGGATCATGTCTTGCTTGTATGCTTTCCATAAGGACATCTGAAAACAGAATGTTGGAGCAGACAGTCTGAACCAGTAGTTTTAACATTCTTATGACTCGTGTATCTCACTTCCATCCCCACTCCGGGGCCCAACCTACACTGTCATATATAATGCAGTTTGTAACTGTATTGGATGGTCAGCACAGACTCGTATAATGCAATTTAACTGCATTATACGAGTCTACATTGATCATATAATTAAATAGATTATACAAGTCTACACTGACCATATAATTACATGCATTATACGAGTCTACACTGACCATTTCAAATGGCATTATAAAGGTAAAGGTTTTCCCCTGATGTTAAGTCAAGTCGTGACCGACTCTGGGGGTTGGTGCTTATCTCCATTTCTAAGCCGAAGAGCCGGCGTTGTCCAAAGACACCTCCAAGGTCATGTGGCCGGCATGACTGCATGGAGTGCCGTTACATATAATGACATTATATGTCTGTGTAAATGGACCCTTGAAGAACTTTATGTGGCCTATGATGCCGTGTGAAAACAGCTTCAGTTGAAGACCTATGTAACGCAACAACCCTTCTCGTCTCCCACTTCTAAACACGGCTGCTAGTACTCACTGCGTTTTTGTCATCAGGGTCTATGGCTGAATCCACCAGCTCTTTGAAGATTTCCGCTACTGAGAGAATTTCATGCTGCTGAAAGAAGACATTCCGGTCACCTCCAAGGTTATCAAATCTGTTGACTACAGCCATCCACTTACAATCGGAGTCGGAAAGTGTATATATTGGCTGCAGGAGGAAGGGGAGCAGCCTGGCCAGAAGAAATCTCCACATGACAGATCTTCTCAGAGGGGAACCTATGAAATGGACACAAAAACACAGGTTTGTAAAATAGCCCCAGTTTGATACACAATAGACCCCTTCCACAGAACTGTATAAAATCCACATTAAACTGGATTATATGGCAGTGTGGACTCGGATAACCCAATTCTAAACAGATATCGTGGATTACCTGCCTTGATATTCTAAACAGATATCGTGGATTACCTGCCTTGGTTATATAGCTGTGTAGAAGGGCCCATAGTGAAGTTCAATGGAACTGGGAATGAATCTCAGCAGTCTAGAGTATAAATGTACTATTATGATTAAAATTTATCTGCCTTTGCGATTTCCAGACTGGATTTTAAGACTGTTTTTGGATTGTATCTTAATTTCACATATTGTGTACAAAGGTACGCTATTATTCTTGATTTTACCTGTTTCCAAATTAGATTTCAGAACCATTTCTAGATTGCATTTGAATGTTTTGGGGCCCCTTCTACACTGTCATATAATCCAGATTATCAAAGCAGATAACCCAGATTATCTGCTTTGAGCTGGATTATGAGTCTACACTGCCATACAATCCAGTTCAAAACAGATAATCTGGATTTTATATGGCAGTGTAGATGGGGTCTTAGATGGCATTTTTATATCCTTTTCATTTTTGTACTGTTTTAACATTGGATCTTGATTTTCATAATCTGAGGCCCTTTCTACACAGCTGTATAAAATGCACATTATCTGCTTTGAACTGGATTATACGGCAGTGTAGACTAAAATAATCCAGTTCAAATCAGATAATGTGGATTTTCTGCTTTGACAGCAGTGTAGAAAGCAAAGGCAACTTGTTCCCCTACCACATCATTAATTCCATGCGAGAATGAAGTTAGGGCACTTTATCTTTGCATTTTAATCCCACCCAGAGCAGAGATTTGGGTTTGGTTGCCATCTGCTCTTTTGGGTGGGAGATATAAGAACGTAGAATGTTCCAAAAGGCATGTTCTTGTGACTTAGGGCCCTTCTATACAGCCCTATATCCCAGAATATTAAGGCAGAAAATTCCACATTATCTGAGTGTGGACTCAGATAACCCAGTTCAAAGCAGATATTGTCAGATTTTCTGCCTTGATATTCTGGGAAATAGGGCTATGTGGAAAGGCCCTGAGACAGGCCCTATATCCAAGGATCTAATCCCAGGTTTTCTGCTTTAAACTGGATTATATGAGTCCCCACTGCCAGGTAATCTGGGATAAATAGAAAACCTTGATCAGAACCTGGGATATAGGGCCCAGCTGGAAGGGCCCTTAGTTATTGTTGACACACTTCACTATTCTGTTTGTACGCCCTAAATATGAAAATGTCCAAAGAAAGTGGGCACCTTTTCTTCCATATGTAGTAAAGGCAAAATGTTCTGAATGGAAATACATTGCATGATTGAACTGGGTCTATTAAAGGATCAGCATGAAAAGAGATGTAGAAGAATTCTACAGAATAATATATGTTGATGGCAGTAACAATTGTGTATGCGCTATAGTGAGAAATCATGCCTATCTTGCCAATGGAATATTAGATTGTTGAAGATGTGTGCTTCTGACTCCATCTACACTGTAGAATGAATGCTTTTTGGCACCCCTTTAGCAGTCATGGCTCAATGCTATGGAATCCTAGGTTTGGTGAGGCACCAGCACCATCTGGCAGAGAAGGCTAAAGATCTTGTCAAACTACAACTCCCAGGACTTCATAGCATTGAGCCATGGTCATTAAAGGGCTGACAAATGATATTAATTCAGCAGTGTAGATGGGAGTCAGAAATCAGAAGCATACATCAACAATCTAATATTTGGTTGACAAGATAGCCTTGATTTTCACTGTAGCGTATACACAATTGGGTTGTTGTGAGTTTTCTGGGCTGTATGGCCATGTTCCAGAAGCATTCTCTCCTGACATTTAGTCCACATCTATGGCAGGCATTCTCAGAGGTTGTGAGGTCTGTTGGAAACTAAGCAAGTGGGGATTTTATATCCGTGGAATGTCCAGGGTGGGAGAAATAACTTGTGCCTGTTTGAGGCAAGTGTGAATAGTGCAATTGACCACTTTGATAATATTAAATGGTCTTGCAGCTTCAAAGCCTGGCTGCTTCCCGCCGGGAGATGTTAGCTGGACCTGGTTGTTTCATATCGGGAATTCTTGTGTTTTTTTTTAGTGTTGCTCTTTATTTACTGCCCTAGTTTTAGTTTTTTAATACTGGTAGCCAAATTTTGTTTCTTTTCATGGTTTCCTCCATTGTGTTGAAATTGTCCACGTGCTTGCGGATTTCAATGGCTTCTCTGTGTAGTCTGACATAGTGGTTGTTAAGAGTGGTCCAGCATTTCTGTGTTCTCAAATAATATGCTGTGTCCAGGTTGGTTCATCAAGTGCTCTGCTACGGCTGACTTCTCTGGTTGATTTGTGTTTGGGGAAAATTCACCATTTACTCTCGCCTCCAACAGACAAGTGTTCTTTCTCCAACCCTGGACATTATTCCACAGATATATAAACCTCACTTGCCTAGTTTCCAACAGACCTCACAACCTCTGAGGATGCCTGCCATAGATGTGGGCGAAACATCAGAAGAATGCTTCTGGAACATGGCCAGATAGCCTGGAAAACTCACAGTCCCGGTGCCTATATATTGTATCAATACAGTAGTCTCTCACTTATCCAAGCTAAACGGGCTGGCACAAGCTTGGATAAGCGAATATCTTGGATAATAAGGAGGGATTAAGAAAAAGCCTGTTAAACATCAAATTAGGTTATGATTTTACAAATTAAGCACCAAAACATCATGTTATACAACCAATTTGACTGAAAAAGTAGTTCAATACGCAGAAATGGTCCGGGCTGTGGCGCAAGCTGATAAAGCAGTCAGCTGCAACAAATCACTCTGACCAAGAGGTCATGAGTTCGAGGCCAGCTCCGAGCTGCGTTTGTCTCTATCTTTGTTCTATGTTAAAAGGCATTGAATGTTTGCCTTATATGTGTGATGTGATCCGCCCTGAGTCTCCTTCGGGGTGAGAAGGGTAGAATATAAATACTGTAAATAAATAAATAAATGTTATGTAGCACCAAAATATCACGATCTATTGAAAACATTGACTACAAAAATGGCTTGGATAATCCAGAAGCTTGGATAAGCGAGGCTTGGATAAGTGAGACTCTACTGTATATGCATTTTTAAATCCCTTCCTTTTATTTGTGTGTTTTAACTATGAGGAAAGTTAAAATAGTAACAACAATAATAATAATAATTCGTTCAACTGGGAAAGTAGGGCAGTTCTTCCCTTGCTTTGATTTCTGGGCGGGTTGTTTCTGTAGCAATGCATAACACAGCCCGTATTGGCGCTTTTTGTGTTGCTATGGCTTCAAAAGGTTTGCTGCCGTTTGCGTACAACGAGGACATTTTAGACTTGTGTTCCGCCCGAAAGGATCCAGAGCCACTTCCGCTCTGAAGCGAGGCCCCGCCCCTTGCGAGTGACGTCACGTGCCCCGCCCCGCCCCGCTATGGCGACTCCGCTAGCCCCGCCGCCTGTTCGCCCTTCCCCGCCTCGCAGCCTCCGCTCCCCGAGCCAGGCAAGCAGCCCGCCTCCGCCCGGTCTCTCTCTCTCTCTCTCTCTATATATATATATATATATCTCGCTCCCTCATGGCCTCTGGCGCCCACCCCGCCAAGGAGGCGTCGGGCACCGCTCCGTCCCTCACAGCCGTTGCTTCCTTTCTGCGCATGCTCGGGAAGGGAGCGGGGCCGCCGTGACGCGAGGGCCAATGAGCGAGCGCGGAGCGGTTTCCGTGGAGACCGGCCGAAAGGAGGGCTGCCGTCAAGCGAGACCCGTCGCGGTAGATGTCGTAAGTGGCAGCGCCGGGTTGCCGATTCATGGCAGCGGGGACGACAGTGCTGATGGCGGCGGCGGGCCCGGTGCTGAACGGGGCGGAGGCGGGCAGCGTGGCCGGGCTCAAGGAGGCTGCCGGCATGTACGAGCAGCTGCGGACCGAGTGGAACCGCAAGAACCTCAACCTTACCAAGTGCGGGGACCTGCTGGGCCGCCTCAAGGTGCGCTGGGAAAGGGAGCGGGGAGGCTAGAAACCACCATCTGGAAGAGGAGGGGTCTACAAACTGCCACCTAATGGGCTCTGGAAACCGCCATCTGAAGGGAAGGGAGGTTTTATGTTAATTGATGTTGTTTTATGTGAATTGATTCTGTTATTGTTATAAATGTTGATGTAAGTTACTTGTATCCTATGTGTTTTATGGCACTAGTATGTGCTTTCTGTAAGCTGCCCCGAGTCCCTTTTGGGAGATGGTGGTGGGATATAAATAAAGTTATTATAATAATATATAATATTCATCTATATATATAAAAGGGTAATGAAATTTCGGCCTAGGACAAAACAACAAAACTACACATCCCAGAAACACTAAACTTGGCAGCACAACCCCTCATCCATGCCTCTATGTTCATACAACAAAAAGAAAAGAAAAATAAAGTCCTAATTAGAGGGAGAGGAATAATTGTTTTTATCCAATTGCTGCCAGTTAGAAGGCTAAGCTCCGCCCACTTGCTCTCCTAAAAACCCACTCAGCCCAGGGGATAGGCAGAGTTAGGCCTCACTTAGGCCTCTTCCACACTGCCTATAAAATACAGATTATCTGATTTTAACTGGATTATATGGCAGTGTAGACTCAAGTCCCTTCCACACAGCTATATAACCCATTTATAATGGACTTAATGTCAGGGGAAAACCTTTACCCTTTACCTTAACTACCACCAAGTCCTCAATACTTTATTTCCCATACCACCATACTTCGCCACAGCAACGCGTGGCCGGGCACAGCTAGTATTATGCTATACTAATATTATAATATATTGTATATACGTATAATATTGATAATAATATCATGATTTAATACAATGTAATAATAATACATTATTATAATTGTATTTTTATATTATATGCAATATTACTAATAATATTGCAATATAGTCGTATAGTACAATATAATAATATATAATGCTTATATTGTGCTTATATTGTGCTATACTAATAATATAATATATTGTATGTATATATAACTTGCAAGCTGCCCAGAGTCTCCCTGGGAGTGAAAAGGGCAGGATATAAATGTCGCAATTAAATAAATAAAATTATTATTATTATGGTCTAGAAACTGCCATCTGATGGGGAGGGAGATCTAGTAACTGCCACCCAATGGGGAGGGAGATCTAGAAACCGACACCCGATGGGGACGGAGGTCTAGAAACTGCCACCTGATGGGAAGAAAGGTATAGAAAGCACCATCTGATGGGGAGGGGTCTAGAAATCTCCATCTGATGGGAAGAAATGTCTAGAAACCGCCATCTAATAGGGAGGGGGGTCTAGAAATCGCCATTCAATAGGGAGAGGGTGTAGAAATCTCCATCCAATGGGAAGGTGATCTAGAAATTGCCATGGGGAGGGGGGGGTCTAGAAACCTCCATCTGATGGGGAGGGGGCCTAGAAACTACCTGGTTTAAAGCAGGAATGGGCAAGGGTGGGATTTGGGTTTTGTAGGATTTATAAATTATCCCTTCTGATAAAAAAATCATGATCTACCTTATATGATAATGGTATGAACTAAAGTGAAAAATCAAGGGGATCTTTCCAACAGAGGATTGGTTGGCTCCATCTACAGGATAAATTTAATGCAATTTAGCCTTGCTATAACTGTTGTTGTTGTTGTTGTTGTTAACTTGATTTCTGGCACTCCCTTTCTTCCCATAAAGACTCAAGGTGGCTAACATGATATAACCCACTAAAAATAAAAAAAATCAAATACAAAGATTAAAAACCATTAAATATTTGTGTCATGATTACAAAGTTCAAATACAGTTCAAATACAATAAAGTGCAATTAGAATTTCATTTAAAACCTACCATGGCTCGATCCTGTGTACTCCTGGGTTTTGTAGTTTGATTAGGGGCCAGCACTCTTGGGCAGAGAAGGCTAGAACACCTTGTAAAAACTACAACTGCCATGACTCCATAGCCGTTAAAGTGCTGTTTTAAGAGGCTGGTAATCCCTAGCATTTATGCATAGAGGTTGAACATCCATCCATTAAATTCCAAAATTCTGTGAAAGGAGAAGTGTCATTGTCACACACTTTCACAATTGACCGCTTTTTAGATAGCCAAGTGTTGGTCTTTTACTTGATGGGGCAAAAAGTTTTCATTACTAACGAAATGCTGAAAGATTCCTGTATAATAATAATAATAATAATAATAATAATAATAATAATAATAATAATAACAACAACAACGTTATACCCCATTTTTCTACCAAAGGAGACTCAAAGCAGCTGACACTAAAAACTGTCATGATGTGTGAATTAGAAATCTAACACATTTCAACATTAAAATAGAATTAAACATAGAAATATTTAAAATACATTCTTAAAAGCAATAAAAACAAATCTATTAAATTTTGTTAGGGGCAATGTCCCTCCCCCGTAAAGACAGACATGTGTGCATCATGTAACTTATTAATGGACAAACATATTAAAATATAGGCAGTCCACAAGTTATGAACAAGATAGGTTCTGTAGATTTGTTCTTAACTTGAATGTGTATGTGAGTCGAAACAAGTACATTTTTTACAGTGTAGCTCTACCCAAAATATATATGTTTTAGTTTGGGATTGCATAGGGAAGGGTTAACACCCTTGTGGGGTTTGTTTTGCTGTCTGTGCCCCTGTCCAGAAGATTTCAGCTCACTTTTTATCCCTCTGAGAATTGGATTTTGAAAAATTTGGCTTGCTATGGCAAGCTTTCCCCCATGATAATAACTTTCAGGAGTAAATTTCCCTTCCAAGGGGTAGATTTTCCCCACTTCCTGTTTTCTCACCCCTGTTTTTAACTGAGCCAGAACACGAGGACTGTCTATACATGGTTAAGAGAACTGGAACCCAATGCTTGTGTGTGGTATTAGGTAGAACACAGACTTTACTAGCTACTTCCTGGCTGCCAATTCTTGATGTCATGGATTTCAACTGTCCCTTCTCCTGTTTCGGAAACCTGGCAAGACTGCATCTACTTCTAGCAAAGGAAGGCCTCTCATTCCTTGGAGGCTGCCGGAAGAGAGGTGGATGACTCAACCATGTTGTTGCTTTGCCTGTTTGTGTATGAGCTCCTCCGCCTGAGTCAGGCTGTTATAATTTGACGATGCTGAAGCCAAACAGCCAGAACCCAACTCAGCATGGCCTCCATTTGTGGTTAGCTGTCTTATAAGATCATAGTCTTAGAGCTGGAGAAGATCACAGAGGCTAGAGCTATCCCCAGCACATGATCAGTGAAATAGTATTATCACTGAATAGGGAAGCTCTAATCCCTGCAGTAGATATAATATAGAACCCTGTTGTTGTTTTTACCAAAGTTCCTTGACAGAAGTTTATGGAAAATGTAATCCAGAAGCCCTGGTTGGCACCAAGTTTCTTGCCTTTTCCTAACAACTTATGACACATTTGAGCAGTTAATGTGGAAGAAATTCCACAAATATAGAAAATCGGCAAGATAGGAAATACTATTTTGTTTTGACTCCCCAGTTAACACCATTTCTAGGTGGATCTTCCCTGCCATATAATCCAGTTAAAAGCAGATAATCTGGATTCAGAAACTGATGGCAGTGTAAATACTTCTGTCTGAAGTAGGAGCATAGTATGAAAAGGTAAGCAGCATCTGTCCAGCTGTCCAGACAAGGCCAGGGTTTAGTTGGCTAACTACCGTATATATTCGAGTATAAACCGACCCGACTATAAGCCGAGGCACCTAATTTTACCACAAAAAAACTGGGAAAACTAATTGACTCGAGTATAAGCCAAGGGTGGGAAATGCAGCAGCTATTGGTAAATTTCAAAAATAAAAATAGATACCAATAAAATTACATTAATTGAGGCATCAGTAGGTTAAACGTTTACATATTTAAAATAATAAAAATTAAAATATTTACATAAAACTGTAATTTAAGATAAGAATGTCCAGCTCTGATTAAATCATTATTCTAACCCTGTTCAATGTAAATGTGCTTACGTATCCTTCCAATAATAATAGAGTAAAATAGTACATGTAATATTAACAATCATGATAGAGTAAAATAATAAATGTAATCGTAACAATAATAAAGAGTAAAATAATAAATGTAATCATAATAAATAGAGTAAAATAATAATTTTACCAACAGCAACAATAATGCAATAATCACCATAAGGTAAAGGGATAAGGTTTTCCCCTGACATTAAGTCTAGTTGTGCCCGACTCGATGTTGGTGCTCATCTCCATTTCCAAGCCGAAGAGCGTTGTCTGTAGGCACCTCCAAGATCATGTGGCCAGCATGACTGCATGGAGCGCTGTTATAATAATCACCATAGTTGATTTTAACTACAATATACATTTTGGGAAACTGCTGTGTGTATATGAATAAGGAAAAATGGGAAAGACTGTCTTGGGAAGGGAGTGGGAAGGATGGACTGGAAATGGGAAAAGATTGGAATGGGAAGAAGTGGTTGAAAAAGTGGAAAAATTAGGTGGAAAAGGGGTAGCTGGAAAAATAGGACAGATTGGGGTGGGAAGGGGGCAACTGGGGAAGGGGGAATAATTGAGGTTTGAAAGGAGGGGATGGAATGGGGCCTGGAAAAGTGGGAAAGTCCCCAGTATAGAGTGTTTTTTATTTTTATATTATATACTCGAGTATAAGTCAAGGGGGGAGGGCTTTTTCACCCTAAAAAGGGGTCAAAAAACTCAGCTTATCCTCAAGTATACATGATAGCTTAAAAAGAGTCCCACTGATACCTAACTCTAATTTTGCTTTGTTTTTATGTTAAATATCTCATCCCTGAAGCAACTCATAGACAAAGGACTCCTTTTAAAGAGAAGGCCCCTTGGGAATGGTGGGCTAGCTAAATTTCTCACCAGATCTGGCACTAAAACTCCCAGCTGCCTTTCAATAGGATAATTTACCTGCTATGAATTGTAAGCCTTCATGTTGGAAAACATTTTTGCAATCTGCCGCTTTGAGTCTCTCCACAAAGCAGGGTATAAGTAATATTAATATTAACAACAACAACAACAAAAATGCAGTTCCCCGATTTATCCTGAGAGCCTGAGGGTTTGACATGGCAAGGCTTGGTTGTCAATAAGTGCGGTCTGTGTGAAACTTCTCTCCTTTCTTTCTGTTCCAGTTAGCCCTGCTTGAGCTCAACTTCCTTCCCACCACAGGCTCAAAACTAACTAAACAGCAGCTTATCTTGGCAAGTGAGTATATTCAGACCAGGCGCAAGCACATACGTGGGGCAAGGCCTGGCAGATAAATCTAAGCCACTATTCTTTCCCCTCCCTACCTTTCCATCTACCCCCACCCCCCAGCATTATTATCTCAACCCAAGAATAGCCATTGTCCCATATTGGTTACATTCCTCTAAGCCAGGAGAGTGACCTGTTCTGTACTACGCTTCCCAACCAACATCACCAGAGGTTAGGAGTGCTAGGAATTGTATTTCACCCTCACTTGGAGGACCATCTGATTCTCCCCTCTGTCTGAAAAGGAGGCTGAAATAAAAGCTTGCTCTGCTCTTGTGTGAATATGAATAGGGCTTTCAGAAGAGCTTCCTTTTGTCTGTAACCTATTGGTAAAATGTATTTATTACATTTAAAATGTCTTTGTAGAGTTAAAAAGATATTTTGGAGTGTTCCTAGGCAGTCTCTCATTTGGATGATGCAGAACTGTTTAGCACATCATGAGCTTCAGTTTCGAACTTGTATTCAACTTCTATGTAATATCTAAAATACTTAATATACAGTTTCTTATTCTTGCATCGCAACAACTTACTGAGTTATGTGCCGCTGAAGGCTTCATGGCCAGAATCACCTCCAAACAAAGTATTCCCTCAGGCAGGAAGCAGCCAGGCCTTGAAGATGCAAGGCTTTTCAATGCTAATCAAGGTGATTAATTGCAACATTCACACATAGCTCCAATAGACAAGAACTCTTTCTCCCACCCTGGACCTTCCACACATATATAAACCACCCTTGCCTAGTTTACAACAAACCTCACAACCTCTGAGGATTCCTGCCATAGATGTGGGCAAAATGTCAGGAGAGAATGCTTCTGGAACATGGCCACACAGTCGGAAAACTCACTGCAACCTTACTAAGTTATGTTTCTGTTATTTCCATGAAGGAGTTTGGGAGGCTGACCACTTTGGACAGTGAGGGAGGCTTCACAAATTCCTTGATGCCCAGTCCCCACTCATTATCCAGTTTGGCTGGGGTTTCTTACAGTTGAGGTCCAATTGAACCTGGAGTCCTGCCCTTCCCATCAAGAATCACTGCCTTGGGGAAATTTGTGCCAGAAGCACAATACAAGCCCCGGTCGTCCTGATATGTAGGTCAGTCATGTAGCGTTTAGATGTTGACAGTCTGTTGAATAACTTCATTTGCTCTACTTCCTGTTGCATTAACCTGACTGAAGGTGGAGATGGGATAGTGGCTTGATTAGTTTGCTCCTAATACTACCACATATTTTTTTTGTTTTGTTTGTCAACATTCCGCTCATCATCCTTCTTCCTACCATCCAAGGAGACATCCTTGAAATTGGGGCTCAGTGGAGTATCCTGAAGAAGGACATCCCATCTTTTGAGAGATACATGGCCCAGCTCAAGTGCTACTATTTTGATTACAAGTAAGCATTTCCTGCCGTACAGTCTTGAGCAAAGTGTATTTCTATTTTGAGCCTCTCTGTAAGACTTCTTTTTGCCTGTCATTTGGCTGGGAGAAACAGAGGCTGACACTCTAATCCTAGGCCTGTTCCGTATATACATATCTCCTTGATCTCCGTTTCACTGTTTTCCCCCTTCTGCCTCAGAGATGAGTTACCAGAGTCAGCCTACAAACACCAGCTGTTGGGTTTGAACCTTCTCTTCCTGCTGTCCCAGAATCGCGTTGCTGAGTTCCACACGGAGCTCGAAAGGCTCCCAGCAAAGGATATCCAGACCAATGTCTACATCAAGCACCCTGTGTCTCTAGAGCAGGTAACTTCCCATCTTTTTGCCTGGATTTTGTGTTGTTAGATCAGAGATTTTGCCTTGTACGAGCAGAACAAATTCCTTATTAGGAACTTTGCTCTCTGCACCTCAATTCCATTACAGAGAGGAGGGCTATTTATTTATTACTAGCTTGGGTACCCAGCATTGCCTGAGTTATTTGAAAAAGTCATTTTTTTACTTGTTCAAAGTACATACGGTTGTGGATTAACTACAACTCACATCATGCCAGGTTAACCCCGAAAAATTTCATCAGTACTTAATGTTTGTTATGCTGGGCAGGTTTGCTCTGGGAGTGAGGTCATGGGTGGGGTTTAGGGTGCTCTCTGGCTGTCGGGTAAACTACAACTCTCACTGTGATGAGTCAGTCCCCTCAAACCACTCCGGTAGGTTGGGCTAGTCATGGGGATTTTGTGTGCCAAGCTTGGTCCAGGCTTGTCATCGATGTTTGAGTTCACAGTGCTCTCTAGGTGTAGGTGAACTACAACTCCCCCAAATCAAGGTGAATTTTCCCCAAAGACCTCCAGTATTTGTTGTTGGTCATGGAGGCTCTTTGTGCCAAATTTGGTCCAATACCATCTTTGGTGGAGTTCAGAGTGCCCATTGATTGCAGGAGAACTATACATTTCAGTACCTACAACTCCAAAATGTCCAGGCCAATTCCCCTCAAAACCCACCAGTATTCAAATTTGGGTATATCGGTATGCATGCCAAGTTTGATCCAGATCCATCATTGTTTGGGTTCATAGTGCACTCTGGTTGTAGGTGAACTACAACTCCTACAAATCCCCCCAAAGGCCTCTAGTATTTTTGTTAGTTCCAAGTTAGCTCACCAGCACTGTGAGTTAAAGCTGTTTGTGGAGGCGGGAGGCTGTCTCTGTAAGCAGATACCCTGTACACATGTACACAGTTTTACTTTTATTATGTTTATAGATAGATTGTGCTTGGAGATATTTCTGTATCACCTTCCAACCCACAAGAGGTCCCAATTAGATGAACAGATAAGAAACTATTAAAACAATATAATTTCCGCAAGTGTGTGGTTTCACCCAAGTATATAGTAAACTACAGCAGGTCCTCCATCTTTGCAGAGGTTAAAGGCACAGTTGTACACAGATGTCTTGGAAAGGTGACTGATACATTTGTTGTGTATCCTCCGCAGTACCTGATGGAAGGCAGTTACAACAAAGTGTTCCTTGCTAAAGGCAACATCCCAGCGGAGAGCTACGCTTTCTTCATTGACATCTTACTGGACACTGTCAGGTTGGTTGTGTTCTCTAACCAACATTAAAATGGGAAGCCCCTCTCCACACTGGCACCTCATTCCGCAAAAACCTCTGTTAGCAGGTATGATTGGATCATTCCGCCCAGAATTACCCAGTTTTGGTAAAGTTAACTATTGTATCCCTGCATGAGTTTCTAATTTCACTCGAGATAATCCAGTAGACATGGTTCCCAGAGCATTTCCTCATTGAGAAACTTAAGGGAAATTTGTGTTTGCTTGGCCCACCCAAACAACCTTTTAAGAGTATAGTATAGCTATAGTATGAATTCAGGAGACAAGTTTTTCCTTTTCCAAAACTCTGGGGACTCTTTCTACCACACAAACCAAGATCACCCATATAGCACACCATACCTGCACTTCTGCTTCTCATCTCTCCCCATCACAGCAGCTGGGGCAGCACTGTTAGGCCCAGGCACAATTCAGCATAAACATCTTAAAATATTTTACAGCACCATCTGTTTTGACGAGAAAGAATTTAGCATGTGCTGAATTAACCCACTGTTGTCAGTTGAGTTTAGAAATGCTTCTTGATGACTGGATTCTGCTTCATGGGTCAAATGCTTTGGGTTTTTTCCCTCTGTCAATCCAGAGACGAAATTGCCAGCTGTATTGAGAAGGCTTATGAGAAGATTCTGTTCAATGAAGCCACTCGTATGCTCTTCTTCACCCCCAAGAAGATGACTGACTATGCCAAGAAGGTGAGGTTGCCCAGATGGGACTACACTTTGTTTGAGCTTCCTTCCTTGTGGGGTTCTCTGTAAGAATGATTCGTTCTTACTATGTTGAATGATAACTCTCATCTTCCCTAACTGGAGTTGATAGGAATGTTAGTTGAACAATATCTGGTAATGTCAGATCTTTTCTCCTGCTCTTCTAGAACAAGTTCAATTTCAGTAGCTGTGCTTTCAATTACCGTAAATATTCGAGTATAAGCCGACCCAAATATAAGCCAAGCCACCTAATTTTACCACAAAACACTGGGAAAACGTATTGACTCGAGTATAAGCCAAGAGTGGGAAATGCATTAGCTACTGGTAAATTTTAAAATAAAAATAGATACCAATAAAATTACATTCATTGAGGCATCAGTAGGTTAAATGTTTTTGAATATTTACTGTATTTCAAAGAAAAACAGTAAACTAGCTCTGTACGCGGAAAGATAGGGCCAACAAAAACAATATGGTATCAACATTAACTTTACAATAATAATAATAATAACAACAACAACAACAACTTCATTTGTATCCCGACCTATCTATCTCCCCATGGGGACACAGGCTGGCTTCCAACATAGTAAGAGGAAAACATTAGATGCCTATATAAACAATGGAGAGCTAGAAATAGATCTATTATTATATATACTAATTTCACATATGCATTTTCCCCTGAAACATTTGCAAATCCCTCTCTCTCTCTCTCTCTCTCTCTCTCTCTCTCTGTTACAGAACTTGTTTTTTATTTATTTACTAGCTTGGAGACCCGGCGATGCCCGGGTCATTTGAGAAAGGCATTGTTTGCCTGTGTTCCAAGTGTAGCCTATATCCAATGTCAGCTGGGTTCAGTGAGTGCGGGTGAGCTCCAACTCCCATATGCAAGTCCCATCGTCCAGTGTCCACCCCCCTCCAAACAGAGCCAGTATGTAGAGTAGGTCATGAGGGCTCCATGTACCATGTTTGGTCTTGATCAGTCATTTGTGCGGGTCGCGGTGCTCTCAGGAAGTGAGTGAAGGTATTGGAAGTCCCATCGTCCTCCAAACTGCACCTGGGTGTAGAGTGAGTCATGGGTGTTGTTTGTTTGAAGTTTGGTCTTGATGAGACATTGATGGGGTGACAGTGGTCTCGGGAAGTGAATGAATATACTACAAGTCCCATCATCCAAGGTCCAAGCTCTTTCAAATCTCACCAAGATGTAGAGTGGGCCATGGTGGCTCTATGTGCCAAGTTTGGTCTTGATCAGTCATTGGTGGGGGTCACAGTAGTCCCAGGAAGTAAGTGAAGATAGTGTAAGTCCCATCATCCACGGTCCCTCCTCCCCAAACTGCACCAGGATGTAAAGTGGGCTACCCTGCACCTGCGTGTCAAGTTTGATACAGTTTTGTCATTCATGGGCATCACAGTGGTTTGTGGGAGGTGAATTGGATGAATGTACTGCAAATCCCATAATCCTTGGTCCACCCTCCGTCAAACTGCTGCAGCATGTGAAGTGTGTCATTTGGGATATGTGTGCCTGGTTTGGTTCAGTTCTGTGATTTGTGGCAGTTGCTGTGGTCTCAAGAAGTGAGGGAAGGTACTGCAAATTCCATCATCCTTGGTCCATCCTGCCCCAATATACATCAGGATGTAAAGGGGTCCACAGGAGTTCTGTGTGCCAAGTTTGGTCCATTTCTATCATTGGTGGGCATTGCAGTAGTCTGTGGGAGTTAAAGTGTTTTAAAGTACTGCAAATCCCATCATCTGTGGTCCATCCTCCCCCAAATGGCAGCAGGTCATAAAGTGCATCGTGGGGATGAAGTGTGCCAAGTTTGGTGCAGATCCGTCATTCCTGTTGGTCTCAGTGGCCTGGGATAGTGGCGGCCAATCAAATCGTGAGCACATATTCCGCCAGGCCAATCAAAACGCTGATACATACTCCAATTTCACTTTTATTATATATATAGATATAGATAATCTTACCCATTCAATCCTGTCGGGAATAATTCTATGCCAGGCCATAGTGTGTAAGAAAATACCAAGGCAAGAAAATGAAATGTATGTACGGTTATACTATCAATGAGTAGACCAGTAAATAGAACAGAAAGGGAAAGATACAATTTTCCTTTCTGGCTGTGGTTTTAAAAGATTGGATTTTATAGGTTACCTCTTAGATCAGGCATAGGGAAACTTTAGCCCTCCAGATGTTTGGGCTTCGACTCTGAATTGTGGCAGTTGAAGTCCACAACACCTGGAGGGACGCAGTTTGCCTATGCCTGTCCTAAACAGTCGTAATAATTTTAAAGGGAACCAATGGCATCTGGAACATTTCCTATGACTCCTTTGAATGCCTCCTGTGACCTGCTCCGAGACGGTTTTATGTAGTACAAAGATCCACAGCTGAACTTTTGGGGATTACTTTCAAGGAGGCTGTGGCCATCTCCCAAGTCCCCCACATTTCCCCAAAGACTCCAATAGTCATCAAATTGCCACAATGCTGACAGTCACTTGCTCATCCCAGAAATCCTCTGCTTCCAGAAAGAAAAAGAAGAGCCCTTCACATCATAGGCAGCGGAGCGCAGGAAATTAGCTGGCTGGCCTTATTGTGTCCCTGAGGCTTCCGGTACATTTGATTTGGACGGTTTGGCGAAGCTGCCTCGGACCCCTTCGGAGGCAATACGGTGCAGCGACGATTGGCTAGTGAATGAGGAGGTGAAGGTGAGGCTGGATGCTGGCAATAAAAAGAGACAGGGGAAAAAGGCATTTTGAAATACATTCCAGAAATCGCTGTCACGGTGGAGAATAGGACTGACAATGTAGAAAAGGAGAGCTAGATATGCCATCAACATCTGCATGCATACCTTGGGACAGACTCAGACTATTAGATAATGGTAAATGGTGAACATACTAGCACAGTTGGTACTGATAACAGGTTTGTTATCTGGATCTCTCCTGCTTGCAATGCAAGAGAAATGGCCATAAGTCCCACATCCTTCAAATGTCTCATTTTGGCAGAGACGGTCCCAATTCAGGAAACTTATGGATCCAGATGGATTCCTATCATCTCTTAGGGAGTTTGCTATCAGGCCGGCAAATGATCCTGTCAAAGCTCTGGTCGACCTCTGGAACATGGAGATGGCCAGGGTGATGGATACAATCACCCCCAAATGTCTTCTCTCGCTTAGCAGAGTCAACTCAGCTCCTTGGTTTACTGGGGAGCTAGTAGTGATGAAGCGAGCAAAGTGGAGACTGGCGGAAGCCTCGGAGCGAATCCAACCAAACACAGGCTAGAGCCTAACTTAGGGCCTACGTCATGGCAATAAGGACACCAGGAAGGCTTTCTCGGCTGGACCAGCTGAGTTGTTCCGAGTGGTCAGGGGACTCCTTCACCCAGGGGGAGGCTCCTGGTCACTCGGCGACTGAATGTGGCAAGTTCACCCATCATTTTGCAGACAAAATCGCTCGGACACATTCCGAATTTGACACTTGCTTTATGGTAGTTCCAATAGATGTACCAGAGACATCTCTCTGTCCTATTTTGTTGGATTCGTTTCAGCTACTTCGGCCTGATGACATGGACAAGATCCTTGGAACTGTGAGAGTGGCCACATGTCCTCCAGACCCTTGCCCCTCCTGGCTTATCAAACTTGCCAAGTGGGGGATTGCCCGAGTGGTTTACGAGGATTATTAGTGCCTCACTGGAACAGGGACAGTTACCAACTAGCCTGAAAAGAGCAATTGTAAGACCAATTCTTAAGAAATCATCCCTAGATTCCTCAATATTCAATAACTACTGGCCTATTTTGAATCTCCCTTTTCTGGGCAAGGTTCTGGAGCATGTGGTGGCTTCCCGACTCCAAGGCTTCTTGGAAGACACTGACTATCTTGATCCTTTGCAGTCTGGTTTCAGGCCTGGGCACAGAACAGAGACCGCTTTAGTCGCCTTGGTGGATGACCTCAGCTGAGGACTAGACGGGGAATGTGTCCCCGCTAGTTCTCTTGGATCTCTTGGCAGCTTTTGATACCATCGACCATGGTATCTTTCTGGGTTGGCTCTCCAGAATGGGTCTTGGGAGCACCCCTCTGCAGAGCTCTGCTCCTTCCTGGATGACCATATCCAGTGGGTGATGCTGGGGGACATGCTTGGACCCCTGGTCACTGACCTGTGGGGTCCCACAAGGTTCTATTGTTTCTCTCATGCTTTTTAACATCTACATGAAACCACTGGGTGAGGTCATCTAGTTTTGGAGTTGGGTGCCATCTCTATGCAGATGACACTCAACTCTACTATTCTTTTCCACATTCCAAGGAAGCTTCCTGGATCACAGACCAGTGTCTGACAGCTGTGATGGACTGGATGAGGGCCAACAAGCTGAAGTTTAATCCAGACAAGACAGAGGTCCTCCTGGTCAGTCGTGGGGCCGATCAGAGTATAGGATGGCAACCTGCGCTCGACGGGGTCATACTCCCTCTGAAGGCACAGGTCTGCAGTCTGGAGGTCTTCCTGGACTCAGAGCTGAAGCTAGAAGCTCAGATGTTGGTGGTGGCCGGGAGGGCCTTTGCACAATTAAAACGTGTGCGCCAGCTGTGACCGTACCTCGAAAAGCCTGACTTGGCCAAAGTGGTCCATGCTTTAGTTACCTCTAGAATGACTACTGCAATGCACTCTACGTGGGGCTGCCTTTGAAGATGGCTCGGAAACTGCAGTTAGTGCAAAGGTCGGTGGCCAGATTACTAACTGAAGCTGGTTAGAGGAAGCACACCATGCCCCTATTAAAGCAGCTCCACTGACTGCTGATGAGTTTCCAGACCCAATTCAAAGTGCAGGTTATTACCTATAAACCCCTATATGCTTCGGGTCCAACCTATCTTCGAGACCACATCTCTTTCTATGAACCAGCATGGGCTTTGAGATCTACCGGGGAGGCCCTCCTCTCGGTCCCACTTCTGTCTCAAGTATGGTTGGTGGGGTTGAGAGAGAGGGCCTTCTTGGGCCTCCCCCTGGCTTTGGCATGCCCTCCCGAGGGAGATCAGGTTAGCCCCCAGCCTTCAAACCTGCCACACACAATTAAAGACCTGGCTTTTCCGACAAGCCTTCGATCATGTTTAGACTCTTTAATAATACATATGAGGACCTTTAGATTCTTTATTTGCACTTTACAATTTTGAGATCGACTACTGCTGTTTTATCTACAGCAATTGCTGTATTTTATTGTTTCTACCAAGGGGGACTGTGAATTTGTGATGTTGTGTTGACTGTTTATTATCTATATTTTGTTGTGCACTTGTTGTATTTTGTATGTCACATTTTGAGTGTTCTGTTCGACGCCCCAAGTTCCTTTGGGAGATGGTGGCGGGATATAAATAAATTATTATTATTATTAATTCTCTGCCATTCCACATTTTCAGCTGTTTTTACAATGTTCCCGTTCCTCTCTTTCTCCCTTTGCCTTCAATGTACTTCAATTATACTGCAACCTGAATCCCAAAGGCAAATGGGGTTTACACTCAATTCACTGGAGGAATGGGGCAAGATGGATCTTTCTTAGTAGGCAGACTCTACACTTTGGGGTTCTTCCGCATTCATAACTTTTGGCCATGTTGAACACACTCTGGTACTGCTTATCTACTTGTGCTCTGGTTCTCAACTGTGGTGCCTTGGAAGAAACCTAGTTCCCTATTCTTTCAGCACTTTAGCAAGATAAGAGACCACAATTATGAAAGAATGGATCAATTATGGGGGGAAAATTGAACTATTGCGAAAAAAATGATCAATCCTACAATCCAGGGAGAGGACAGTAAGCTGTAGGTGGGCAAACCAATAACTGAAGAGTTGCTGACATGAGCATATCAATGGGAAAACAAATTCAAAAAGCCTTCAAGGTAACAGAAGTATCAGGAAGACTCTAAAAAGAAGGCATGTTTCTCCTTTTTCATACCATTCAATGCATTGTTTTGACAACTCACCTGTCCGAAAGGCCAATGCTTCTTCCATCCTCTTCATGAGTCTGCTGAAGTAGTTCTTGCATGTGGGAGCCATGGTAAGGATCGCTATGTATAGGATGAGCACACCTATGATGACGGCCATCGATACCTGGGAGAAGGAGAAGACATAAAGCAACATGAAGAAGGAAGAGAAGATGAGAAGAGAGGAAATATTCAGGATGGGGGAATGGATAATGTGGTGGAATCCCTCTCCAGGTTGGCCCACAGCTCTTGTCATTCACCTTCCCCTATGCCCTATTAGTCTCCTCACGCCACCCTGGAAATGAATACTTGGCCTGTGTGTGTTTGTGTGTGATGTGTGTGTATATAAATAATAATAATAATAATAATAATAATAATAATAATAATAATAATAATAAATAATTACTGGGATCTGCGCGCATCATCCGAAAATACATCACACAGCCCTAAACGCTTGGAAAGTGTTCAACTTGTGATTTTGTGATACGAAATTCAGCATATCTATCTTGTTTTCTGTGTCATACTATGTTGTTGTGTCAATAATAATAATAATAATAATAATCTTTATTTATATCCTATCCCCTTTCCCAGAAGGAACTCGGAACGGCTTACAATAAAAAACAAATACCATAAATAATATAACATTGACAATAATCACATATCAGTTAATAAAACAATATAATACAATCCTGCAAAACATAAATAAATAGGCAATATAAAATGCAAGGCCCTCTAAAACCAGTGTGTAAATGCCATTTAAAATCAGCCATTCCTATGATCAAAGTATCAAGGCTATAAATTATGTCCTAATGCCCATCAAAAATCCTGTCCCATGGAGTGGTTGATACTTTTAGCCACTGTTTTAAAAAGCCTGTTTAAACAGTGAAGTGCTCAATTGCTTCCTGAATGTTATAAGGGTGGGTGCTTGTCTCATTTCCCTGGAGAGGGCATTCCAAAGTCACAGGGACAAAGTGAGATGAAATCTTCCATTCTGACTTACAAATTCCTCTTAAGAGCAAACCTACAGAATCTATCTTGTTCGCAACTTGAGGACTGCCTATACATGGTATACTTTTTATGATTCCCTTGAGAGTCTGCCCGGAAAATGAGAGTCCAGATCCCCACCTAGTCATGGAGAGTCCAGGGCAAACCTCCTCTGAAGAAAACCCTTGGAGAAGGTAGGTATTCTGTCACGCGCTGGGCCTGTTACTGATTGTCTATTATATAGGACGTACACTTTACGCCCAGCAGGAAGCCAGGGTGCCTAAAGAAAGGTTGTTGAGGAATTTCCCTGAAAAGATGGCCTTGTTTTGAAAGTATGTTAACACCACAAGTGAGAAGGCAGGGTCTATATGCATTACATTTTTGGACTGCAGAGCAAGTAAACTCTAAAGAGAATAAACTGCTACTGGTGGAGCCATGCCAAGCACATCAAACTAGAATATAAATGCCAAGAAGCATGTAGGCCCAGCTGTTGTTACCTCCAATAGATAGAGAGCCCTAGTATAGCTAAGGCGCAGGCCGTGGATGTGGACGATGAACTCCAAGGCATAGTCACAATAGGTGGTTTGGTCCACTCCCCTGCGGAAGCAAAAAGGGTAAAAGGAGGCTGAATGCGGGAAAGGAGATCCTCTTTTTTCTCTTTCATTTCCCCTCCTCACATTACCAAAATGAGGGTTCAAATCCCCATTCAGCCACAGAATCACACTGGGTGATCCTGGGCAAGTCACATTCTCTCGGCCTCCAAGGATGGCAATGGCAAATCCCCTGAACAAATCTTGTCAAGAAAATCTCATTTTATAGGGTTGCCATAAATTGGAACAAAAATGGATATAAAACCACTATACTTACCCTTCTATCCTTTTCTCCCTCATACACATGAACACATAAACAGAGATTTTTAATTTATTATCCTATTACTAGTGAAGATACCGATTATATTTTTCATACATTCTTAGAGAAATAAAAATAAACTCTGAAGGGAGCAGCAGCCATGCCTTCAGTCTGAAATACCTTTCGGTTGATTATAACAATTTTAGTCAATTACTTTAAATTATTTAGTGCTCCCATTCCACTGAATTGCCCTGACTGTGAATTGCTTCCACTTATAATAATTGTAAAATGATTTAGGAGTTGCATTCTCTGAAAAATGGCCTATAAGCATAATACATTACGTTATAAATGGCACGGAGTTTAAAACTAATATAAACCAGAAAGCAAACAGTTACCTGTTTGATACCTTCATCACAAAAAAGTAATCCGGAGCAGAGGCACCAGTGGGAACAATGTCGTGACAGGGAGAATTCTGCTGGCAGACCCACCTTTGAGAGAAAGAAAGAGTTTAATTTGCATTTCAGAATTGAGTCCAGGAGAGCTTTTAGATAATATCTCGTAGGAAAGAAGGCTGAACAGGGAGGAAAGGTAAAAATTGTAATCAAGGGAGATTTAATAAACAAATACAGCTATGATGGTTCTTTTATTCAGGATGAAAATCAGAGGCAGAATCAGAATAA